>NC_045448.1:1639791-1677408 GCF_002776525.5 Piliocolobus tephrosceles | reverse complement strand
GAGGAGTACCTGTATCCATCCCCGTGGTATGTGGAGGAGTACCTGTATCCATCCCCGTGGTGTGTGGCGGAGTACCTGTATCCATCCCCGTGGTATGTGGTGGAGTACCTGTATGCATCCCCGTGGTGTGTCGAGGAGTACCTGTATCCATCCCCGAGGTGTGTGGAGGAGTACCTGTATCTATCCCCATGGTATGTGGAGGAGTACCTGTATGCATCCCCGTGGCATGTCAAGGAGTACCTGTATTCACGCTGTTGTGAAGCTGATCTCTCCAACTCTTCCATCTCCACTGAGACCCTGTCTCCATTCAACACTGACTCCCCCTTCGTCAGCTGCCTAGCCCCTGGCACCCACACTGCACTTTCTGCCTCTGTGAATCTGACACTTCTGGGGACCTCCTATAAGTAGAATCCCACGGGGTTTGCTTTTTTGTGACCATCTTATTTCACAGAGTCCATGTCCTCAAGCACATGGGCTTGAGGGCTTGTAGCACGTGTCCGAACTTCCTTCCCTTTTAAGACTGAGTAATATTCCATCACGTGTTGACCATGGTTTTTCTCTGTTGATCCAATCTTCATCAGTTTTATTAGACAGGCAGAATATTATTTTCTGAAAGTGTAAAAATATTAATGCCCGGCAAGAACACAGCGAAGCGCACAGAAATACACGCGTTAGAAAGCCTCAGACATTTCTGTTTCCTCGGAAGCCCTGGCCTTGCCCAGACTGCCGGGACTGCCTGGCGGTTTTCCCAAACCTTCCAGGGCTTGGGGTAGCAGAAGCGTCCCACAAAGCCCCCGCGGACACGTCAAGATTGGAGTTTGGAGGGCCCCTGTACATCCCACCTGCTGTGCAAACGAAGCAGTGGTTAGAAGCAGCAGCAAAACAAGATTGAAACAGAAGCTGCCTGTTTTATTTCTCTTTTCCCCCAAACTGTGACAATCTAGCCAGATGAAGAACTGCTTTCAAGCAGGTGCCAAAATATAAACTGTAGAGGAAGCAGGAGCCAGTGTCCATGGTTTGGGGCCCTGCTCACACGCCTAGCCTACTCCTGGGTCTCAGACCTGACAGGAGCCCCTGGTCACCCACCCCATTTGCTGTGAAATCGTTTCACTTCACTTCACGGTGAGTCCTGGCACAGCCGCTGTTCTTTCTGTGTTGAGGGTTAGGCAGGAAGGCTCCTTTCCCTGAGCCTGTTCCCTGAGCTGAGTCATGTCTGAGAAAAGCAGAACTGATGTAAGAGAAATAGAAAATGTTTTATCTTAGGGTTGGCCAGGTCTTTCTAGAAAAGCAGTGTCTAAGATTAAAAGTCAAGGCCCCATCCTGGCTCCTGGGCACATGCATACGTAGTGCCATGACCTTTGGGGCAGATGCCATGTTGTGATTGTAAAAGCAGCTATGACGAGACCCTCAGGTCAGGCGTAAAGGCCAATCCCTCCCATAAATGAGGGGGAGAACTGGAGGCACATGGAGAAGCCCAGGACGGAGGAGGCAGGGACAATTCTACGACGACAGAAGTCGGGTAGGAAATGCTGAATGTATACACAAGGAAGCGGCAGAGCGGACGGCTCAGAACAGGAGGGTGTCCTCAGTCCCGGTGAACACAGACTGAGGACAGTACCAGGACCATTCGGCCCGTGCAGACCCCCAGCAGGCGTTCTGGACAGGTGCCGAGGCCGAGCCACACAGCAGAAGCGGCAGAGCCTAGGGTGGTGATGGTGAGTAAGACCTAACACTCACTCCCTGAGCCCAGAACCTCACAGTGAGGGAACAGACTCACATAAGAGCCTCGGCCGGGCGCGGTGGCTCAAGCCTGTAATCCCAGCACTTTGGGAGGCCGAGACGGGTGGATCACGAGGTCAGGAGATCGAGACCATCCTGGCTAATACAGTGAAACCCCGTCTCTACTAAAAAATACAAAAACCTAGCGGGGCGAGGTGGCGGTGCCTGTGGTCCCAGCTTCTTGGGAGGCTGAGGCAGGAGAATGGCGTGAACCCAGGAGGCGCAGCTTGCAGTGAGCTGAGATCCGGCCACTGCGCTCCAGCCTGGGTGACAGAGCGAGACTCTGTCTCAAAAAAAAAAAAAAAAAAAAGAGCGTCGGATGCGGGCACTAGGGCGAGGCCTACCACGGCTGCAGTGCCACCGGCGCACACTGTGGGGGACACTGGCCTTTGACTCAGAGGAATCTGAGGAGGCTTCCTGGGAACTTGAGACCCTTGGGGTCTGTGCCCCAGGAGAGCTCAACCTGCAGCTCACCCTCCCCTAAGCCCCCAACGGACGTGTCATTCATTCGTCTCATTCCACCGACACAGACAGACACGCCTCCACCAGCATCGATGATCTCCGGCCAGGTCTGGTTTATAAAGTTGAGTACCACGGCCTGCTCTTTAGAGGAGAGAAGAGACCATCTTTTAGAGAATGCTGTGGACTTGGGTGAAGGAGATTACAGATGCTGCAGCAGAGTGCCAGGCCAGCGATCAGCATCACAGAGGAGAAATGTCTAGTCCGATGGGGCGAACAGGCCAGGGCCCTTCAGGAGCCAAGATAGGAGCCTTTCTCCAAGATTTTGAAGAAAGGCGCAGCTCACCACAGGGAGGAAGGTTACATCAAGGGCTTTAAGTGGCTCTTGGAGTCTGGGCTTCGAATGTGCCACCTTGGTGGCTGTGGAGGAGACCTGGAGCGGATGGGCAGGCAGACACGTCAAGCCATTCCCGTGGTCCCAAGTGAGGCATGACGAGGGCTGGACGTCTGACACGAAAGGAAGGACAGATTACAGGACTGTTGAGGAAGCTGAACCAGCAGGGCCTGGTGGGTGAATCCTGGCGGGAGACGTGGCCCCACCCTCAGCAGCTGCACGGGTGGCAATGCTGGCAGTTGGGAAGATGGAAAGAATGAAGCCTTGACCGCCATAGGGATCTTAATCTGCTCAGCGCTCACAAAAAAAATACCCTGGGCCAGGTGGCTTGAACAACTGACCTCTATCCCCTGTCCTGGGCCGGAAGTCGGAGATCAGGCTCCAGCTGATCTGGTTTCTGAGGAAGCCTCTCTTCCCGGTCAGCAGACAGGGGCCTTCTCCCTGCGTCCTCACAAGGCGGGGAGAGAGCAGGCTCGCTGGTGTCTCCTCTCATCAGGACTCTGATCCCATCAGATCGGGACCCCACCCTTACAAGACCATTTACATGAATTATTCCCTTAGAGGCCCCAGCTCCAAACACACCCAGCGGTTAGGACTTCAATACAGGAACCTCGAGGGACACAAATACTCACACCATGAAAGTGGGGAAGGATGGCGATTTCATTTTAAATACGTGAGCTTGAGATTCTGAGATTCTGTGGGACTTTGAGGTGGGAATATCCACCCGGCAGCTGGGAACGGGCCTCGGGAGGTGTGTGAGGGACAGCCACGTCAGAATCGGGAATCGGCAGCACTCAGGTCACACTTGACCCTGCAGGTTCGCCCTGGGACCAGGGGTCCACGGGGAAGAGCAGCAGCAAAGACACCCCTGGGAGATGCACACATTTTGTGACAGGTGGAGGCGGAGAGGCCGTGATGAAGACGGAGCTTCACGGTGGTGTTGGGGCGCCGTGATGTTCAGAAGCTTCCAAAGAAAAGAACATGCACGATACGGGGAAAGTGGCGAGAGGCCGGCGTGGTGGAGAGTTCAAAATGATGCTGGACTCATTTGGGGCATTGGTCATGGGAATGCAACGGAGGCGTTTTGTGGAGAGTTTAGGGAAAAGATCAGGCACCAAAACCAGGATGAGACAGGACAAGAGTCGGATGGAAAGTTCAGGGGGTCATGGAGGACACGACTAATGGTTCTAGAAACGCAGACCGGATGAGAGGAGAGGAACAATGTTGGTAGTAGCTGGAAAGGCGCGGGAGGGGGCAGGACCTCACAGGCACAGAGAAATGTGGGTCTGGCCTTTGTCTGAAGAGGAAAAAGCCAGGAGGAAGAAATGGGTTAAAGATACAGAAGGCGGCAGGAGGACCAGATGGAGACAGATCTTGGTGGAGGTCAGGAAGCCACAGACAAGCTGGACAAATGTGGACGTAACTGCACTGGGGAGCCGGGGGTCCTCGGAGCAGAGCTCCAGCTGGTCCATCTGGACTCATGGGAGTCGTTCACACACGAGTCGGACACCTGAGCGGGGCTGCAGAGCGTGGTGGTGTCTGGGACGTCTTCAGGAGAGGGGATTCCACGGGAATCACAGCCATGCCAAGGACACACAAGGAATTGAGACCACGTGTCGGCCACTGGAGGGGAGGGCACACTTTTGTCCCCAACGCTCAGCTGTCAGGGTGTGGGGAAGACATCAGCGTGGGAGCCTTGCTCCGGCCCCAGTGACATGCGGGTGCATGTGGGAGATGCAGAGGAAGCAGCTCCAGGTCACCAGCCGCCAAGGGGCTGTGGAATATGGAGGATCCCGTGAGGGAGACTGCGGCCGGCCGGCAGGGAGGACAGCGCGACGAGGCACACTCCACAGCTCCCCTAGGCCCGGCGAAGAGGCTCCTGAAGGGAGGGACTCTTGCCATGCTCCGCAGTTCCCACAGGCCTGGCCCTACTCCTGGCTCTGGGAGCATCTCCTCCTAGCCATCCTGAGCTGCCTCATCCCCATGGTGTTTCACACCTGTGAGCCCTTCGGGGTGCCGAGAACACCCTTTCCCCCATCTCCCAGTGAGCCCCTCAGGCTGCCAAGAGCACCCTTTCCTCTATTTCCCCATCTGTCATGTGATGGCTCCTCATCAGTGGAGGCTGTTCAGGGCTTATGGGCCAGACAGAGCTCTAAGCACCTCCGCATACCAGCCTTCTTAATCCTCACAGCAGCCTGAAGAAATGGGCTCTGTAATTATCCGTGTTTTAAAGATCAGGACATTGAGGCAAAGAGAAGAGAACTTCCCGCCTGAGGTCCTGTGAGTAACTGAGCCAGGGCTCAGGTCCGGGCTGCCTGACCCTCCATGAGCGACTGCTTTGCACTATCTCCCTGACTCTGATCCCTGTGATGATCTTGGTGAAACTGCCCCAGCCTCCTCTCTGCAGACACTGTCCCTTCCCTTTCTGCCCGATACTGAGTAGCTGCGGCATCCGTCACGCTCCACTGCAGTGTCTGTGTGTGGGGACCTTTGGTTTCCTTCCTGCACATCGTGGCCCCTCATTCTGCGCTGCACACAACAGCTCCTAAGAAAAGCTTTCATGCACCATTGACTCGGTACATTTTATGAGAGGAGATTTAAGTCTGTGTTTAAACAGGAAGCAGCCGTGTGTTCACTGGTTGCGGATGTGAGGAACCGAGGGCCTGCCAGGAGACAGGTGCAGTTCGCGGGAGTATGGGAAGGTGGGAAGGTGAGAGATTCTAGTCGAGCAAAAGGAGTCAGGAGGTAAAGGTGGGGGAGAGGGAACCAGGGAGTGCTCTGCCCAGGCCTGAGCACCCCCAGAGGTGAGGGGCCCAACGCCATCTTCATGGGAGACCCTCACCAAGCGCCGGGCAGCCCATAGATGCAGGGAGGATGGGGTGGAAGAGGGAGGGAAGTGGAGGGGAGACATCTGCAGCTGTTGAGCCTTCTCTCTCACGTGCGGTGCCCTGAGCATCCTTCTTTGCCACCACTTCAGTTCTCACTCCACTTCAGTTAAATTTAGGAAGATTCTCCAAACTTAAAGTTCTCACTCTGAAAAACAAATATTTTTAGAAGTAGCTCATATCTTAAGAGTCTTGACCAACATACATTTTTTAAACCTCTTCTGTCTGGAATATGTGAAGTGTTCTATTTATTTTTTGGTTCCTCTCTAGTCCATTATAATTGAGAACATAACCTTTTATAGAATGTTTGTCTTGCTTGATATATCTCAAGGGAATTGTTGCAAAAATAAGTCACCATATTGAATACTTACTCTGTGAGCTGTTTTTTAAATCAATCATCTCATTTAATGGAAGATTCGCGAGGATAGGCTGACGGCCATGACAAACACACTTCAAACTACTTGAGCAGAGCTGAGGTCTACACACAAGGCAACAGGGAGAAGGGCTCTGGCACCTTCAACACACTTTCCAAGGGCTGTTTTTATTCCATAACCAGAGAGAGGAAAAGAACATGGAGGACCCTAAGAGGAAGGTGTTTAGGGTCTGGATCTGGAGGAACACACCTTACCTCTTTCTCATTCCATCTGTAAAACCCACCCCACAGTGTCACCTAAGACTGTGAAGCTGGGCATTCCATTAAGTCAATCCTGCCCCAAGGTGTCCTCTAACATTAGGGAAGCTGGGCATTCCGTAAGTAAAACAGGCCCCCTGGTGTCACCTGGTACCGGGAAGCTGGGAATATGGTCTCCCAGGAGCCCGGACAGGGACACCTTCGTGCTCTCTTGCCTCTCTGGTGCTGAGTAGCCATAGTTTTTACAGAAACACAGGCTGACATTCAACCAATGTGCCCTGAGATCTGTGTGGTCCTATTTTAGAGATGAGGGGACTGACTGGGAGGGCAAGCCGCGCTCCTGGATGCATTGCCGGTAGGGAGAGACGTGGGGCTCCTCTGGGGCTGCTGGGCCTCGTTTGTGGACACACCCGTGTGATCCAGGACAAGACTCTCAGGGCGCAGGGCGTCCACAGCGAGCTTGCAGCTCGTCTACTAGGATTCTGGTTTTCATCTCAAGACAGATCACTCTCTGGTGTCTGGAGGTGTGGGGGAAGTACGGCGAGGGGACCCTCCCCAGCTGTCCTCTTAGGGGGGTGCCCTGCCCCTGGATCCCCAGGAGGGCCCAGATCCCCTCGTCTGCCAGTTGTGTGGAGGGGAGGGGTGCTTGCTCTCCCTGTCCTGGACGAGGACCGGCCACCCTGTCCAGAGACCAGATATATGAACAGGGCACACTCAGGAGGTTCTAGTTGCTCTGTGCTCAAGTCTCTGATGATGACTCCAAATTCCACATCATCAGAGAATAAAGACTTGGTGTGTCAGCGATGCTGATCCCTGCCGCAGACAGGCCCTGGGACTGTGTCACCTCGGAATGCTCCTGCAGGACTCTCCTGGCACTCCCTGGATGCTCCCCTTTTCCCAACCAGGGAGGTCCCCTCAACTCTCTGAGACCCCCCTGGCAGAGGGGTGGGAATGAGGACCACATTGCCGGGGGCTCCTCCAGGCCCGGTGACCGTGGATGTTTCAATAATGCACCTTGTTTTGTGACACAGGAGGAACGTTCTCCCGAGCTCTGGGTCCGTCTGTGATCGGCAGGAGGTGGAGGGGAGGGTGGCCCCAGCCCAGGAGTAAATGCAGCACAAGGGAGGGAAACAGCATTTCCATCCAGGGCTGAACCCTGCTGTGCCCCAGCTCCTGCGAAGCTCCATGCCCCCATTCCGGGCTGGCGGCCCCTTACTATCAACCCTTCAGTCCTCTGGCCAGGTCACCACCTCAGGGAAAAGAGAGGAAATGTCACTGCGCCGTGTCCAGGCCGTGATCTCCAGTCCTGGAGGCCAGGCAGGTTGACTCATCCAGAGCCCTGCAGGATGGGGAGGGGCCTGGGGTGCCAGCAGGGGTGGGGATTGCTAAAGTGAGATCCTCGCCACGATGCGCCTCCTCCTGCATCTGCTCTGGGAAGAAAGCAGGACTCAGTGAGCACCACCCCACCCCACCGCCCGCCGTCATGAGGAACCTCGCTTCTGAGAATTACATTCCTGACCCCCACCCCAGGCTCCCCCTGCCCCCACGCCACTCCTGGGGAAAACTGGCCTTACTGAATCACTTTACAAGGAAGCCTTCAGGGACTTGACCTCTCTGACCTTTGGAGTCAGCTCCCTGCTCTGCCTCAGGCCCTTGCATCAAGGGCCCTCCGCTTTCCCCAACGCCTACCCTGCATTGACCTGGTGCCCGGTGCCCGGTGCTGCCTCCCAAAAGCCCCTCAGACCCTTTGCTTCTTTTACTTTAATCTCCATCTTTTAGTGTTTGGCGGGAAACAATTGGGAGGGAAAGAGTCAGATTCAACATCTGTCTCGAACTGTGAATCCCAAAGAGCCCTGTGAATAGCAGGAGTGAGGTGACATGTGGTCCTCCTCTGCCTGAAACAAGCCAGTGTTCTGGCCCAGCGCTGACGGGGTGGAGCATGACCCTGCTTTGTTTTTGCAGGAAGATTTCCTCCTGAGGCACTCCCACATTCGCCCGTCCCCCAGCCCTCCCCAGGGCCTGAGAAGCATTCAGCAGATGCTGAATGAAAGCACTGAGCTTCAGCAGGGCCCTCCGCACTAGCCCAGGAAGCCAGACTGTGTTCCATGCCCGAGCACCATGCTGGTCTTCTAATTTCTTCTCCAAAGTGGCACAAACAAAGCAGCTTATACCCAGGCCCCGTCATTAGCTCAGTTTTCCCACGGTGGAAGCCCAGGCTGGCCTAAGGGGGTCCTCTGCAGGTGGCATCCCCCTGGAGCTCACGGTCCAAGTCACAGCTCATTCGGGTTCCTGGCAGAACTCAGCTCCTGAGCTTGCAGCCATCAGGCCCGACTGTCCTGCTGGATGTTGGGCAGAGTCATCCTCCGTGGATGAGGTCCCCAGGTCCTGGCCACACAGCTGGTGGCCTCACCACGTGGCAGCCGGGCTGGGGTCTCATAGGATGTTCCGCCATCATGGGACCAATGACTGTACTGTGTTCACAGGGCCACCCACACTCAAGGACAGAGGCCCATGCATGGTAGGTGCACACGGGGAGACTTTGGGGTCACCTTAGGATTCTACCCGCTGGAAGGGGGCTCTCCAGCTACTGTGCTAGGATCTTCAGAGAAATAAAGATTTCAAGATAGTCTCTGTCCCGAGAAACTTAGCCTGTTAAAATTTTATAGGGAAAACCAATATACAAACAAAACATTGACAAGACAAACTAACAGGATCATTCTTATATCCAATCAAGAGATGGAGAATCTGATGTTTTAAAAGCAAGTTCCAGCCGGGCGCGGTGGCTCAAGCCTGTAATCCCAGCACTTTGGGAGGCCAAGACGGGCGGATCACAAGGTCAGGAGATCGAGACCATCCTGGCTAACACAGTGAAACCCTGTCTCTACTAAAAAATACAAAAAAAAAAAAAAAAAAACCTAGCCAGGCGAGGTGGTGGGTGCCTGTAGTCCCAGCTACTCGGGAGGCTGAGGCAGGAGAATGGCGTGAACCCGGGAGGTGTAACTTGCAGTGAGCTGAGATCCAGCCACTGCACTCCCGCCTGGGCAACAGAGCGAGACTCCATCTCAAAAAATAAAAATAAAAATAAATAAATAAATAAATAAATAAATGCAAGTTCCCATATGTGAATTAATCTCAATTAAACAAACAAACAAAAAACTTTGATGTCCTCATAATTAGTGTGAAGCTAAGATTGTAATTCCGATCTTTTGATTTCTCCAAATAATTTCTAATAAACATAATATTACTTGATTCTTAAGGGAAGAGTAGGTAGGTTTTCAGGAGTATGCCAACTTTTTAATGGAATTATGTTATAACATGTAAATTCTACCAGTGTATCTGTTTCCTGTAACTTAACTAATTGCTGTCTTCTCCTCCACTGTATGGTGCGAGCTTGCTCTCCACAACCTAGGTGGCTGTGGTGCCTCCCCCGCATCTTCACCCCAGGTGTACCTCTGGGGCAAGTGGCAGCTCCCGGGGGGGCCCTGTCCCTGCCCGAGCACCAGCCTCATGGGCGGCTCCTCCACCTTCCCAGCTTCCAGCCTTGAGACCTCCTATGTCTGTCGCTATCAGGAAGGCAGGGGAGTGGTGTGTCTGAGTTCTCTTTCCCCAGCTCCATGCTGCTCTCAGGGGAGGGGGAGAAAGTCTGGCTCTCAGGCCACTCTCTGAGAACCCACAGGCATCTAAACCCCTTTGCTCCTCTCCTCTCCCTTGTCCGTCTCCTCCCTGGAGATTCCTTAGCCGCTACCTGATGGGGATGCATCCTTCCAAATCTATGGCTGCTGCAAGCAGTTCCTTCTGTCTCTGGGATTTGGCATCCACAAAGCGAAGCCTTTGAAATGCAAATGCCTTTTCTGTGATTTTGCCTCTAACAACTGTTCCTTGAAGTACCAAATGCTAGCCAAAATGGTGGTAAAATGCATAAGAAGAACAAATTATGCATCGGCCAGGACATTGCAGAGTCCTCCCTCTCTCTCCTCTGGACGACTCAACATGCATTGACTGGGATACTGCAGAGTCCTCCCCTACTCTCTCCTCTCGACAGCTCGCTGCACGGATCCATCCCCTGAGTGCCGGTCAGTGCTCCCCAGAGGAACGGCAGAGGGGCTGGGCAGTGCTCCCCAAAGGAGCCATGGAGGGCAGTGTTCCGTCGCCACCCTGGCATGACCCGGCCGGGGTGTCACAGGCTGGCCTCCGGGGGCCTAAGGCGCAAACTTCAGGAGGAGAGCAGCTCAAATGCAGAGGCCCATGCCCCTCTCCTCCCTGTGCTCAACCTTCTCTGGGATCCGAGCTCTCCATCCAGGCTGGCGTTGATGTCCGACACATTCTGGCCCCTATCCTGCCAGCCTTCTCAGCACTGTGGGTTGGAAGGAACATTCCAGGAAGGCAGTATTTCCCAGAGGACAGAGCGCCACCCTGCTCTGCTGGGCCCAAAATTACCTAACCCTGGAGAGACATGGAGAAAATAACAAACTGAATCTACTTTACAGATTGTTGGAAGAACTAGTTGGGGTCATGTATATAAAATGCTCAATGCAGGGTTCTAAGCATAGGAGTATGTCTAGTAAGTCTAGTCTGCTTTATTAGCTGTTATTTAAGTTTGTTCTATAGCAAGAATTGCTCTCTGTTTAGAATCCAAACTGAAAACATTCCCCAACCCCCATGGAGAGGGCGCGGCACTTTCCCTGAAAAGCCACTGAGCATATCCCACACCACCTCTGTCCGGTGGTCCCGCTGGGGGGAGGCGTGGTCTCATCCTGTGGGTTGTGCCAGGGACAGCGAGGCCCAGGCCAACACTGTGCTACGTGATGGTCACTGGACACCTGAGGCTACTCAGCTCTTGAAGTTTGGCCCCTGTGACAGAGAAGTGACTTTTTAAAATTGTTTGATTTCAGTAAATATAAATGTAAATTTGACCACAGGAGATGAGGGCCACCACCACTGGCAGTGCAGGGCTGAACACGCTGCCAACCACGGGTCTTCCTACAGACACCCAGCCTCATCGCTGCTCCTCCCAGGAGCCTGACCCGAGTCCCACCTGCAGGGCTGAACACGCGGCCAGCCATGGGTCTTCCTACAGGCACCCAGCCTCGTCACTCCTCCTGCCAGGAGCCTGACCCACCTGCAGGGCTGAACGTGCAGCCCGCTGAGGGTCTTCCTGCAGGCACCCAGCCTCGTCGCTACTCCTCCCAGAAGCCTGACCTGAGCACCCCCTGCAGCCTTCACTTCCCTCCTGGGGTCTGCTCAGAGGCTGCCCTCCAGCGCCAACCACACCCACTCCAGCCGCTGCCTGCTCCTTCCTCCAGGACCCTGGAGCCGAAGTCCTGAGCCAGATAGGGTGAACCTCAGTGCCCCGAGTGGAGAAAAGGCTACAATTACAACTGCCACAGCTACAGCTCTGACAATGACTGCTGCAACCACAATCACAGCCACAACAGCTACACAGCTGCAGCTATGACAACTACAGCTACAACAGCTATAGCTATGACAATGATGGCTGCAACCACAACCACAGCCACAACAGCTGCACAGCTGCATCTCTGACAACTACAGCTACAACAGCTATAGCTATGACAACCATGGCTGCAATCACAACCACAGCCACAACAGCTGCACAGCTGCAGCTCTGACAACTATAACTGCCACAGCTACAGCTCTGACAATGACTGCTGCAACCACAACCACAACAGCTGCACAGCTGCAGCTCTGACAACTACAGCTACAACAGCTACAGCTATGACAACGATGGCTGCAACCACAACCACAGCAATAACAGCTGCACAGCTGCAGCTCTGACAACTACACTACAACAGCTACAGCTATGACAATGACGGCTGCAACCACAACCACAACAACAAGCTACACAAACAGCCCTCACCATCACAACCACCATGACTGTAACAGCCAGCACCACCAGCTGGGCGCCCCTGCTGGGTCTGCCCGGGGAGGCCACAGGCCTGTGCAGCAGGACAGGTGTCTCCACGTGGATGATCTTTTCCTCCCACGTGTCGAGGCCATTTGAGGAGCTTAGGGCAAAAGCTCACATTTGCAGAAGAGTTATGGTTCACATGTTAAAAAGAAAATGAGGTGCAAGAAGGTCCCTTTCGCAGGTGTGGGGGCCAGGTCATCGACATATCCCTTCGGGAGACACAGCCAAACCACAGCAGTGATAATGTTAACAACTGAGCCTCCTGAGAGGCAAGCAAAAGGAGAAACAAAACCAAACATTTCCCTTCTTCTGCTGGGATTAGACTCAGTCCTCAGCAGCAGGCAGCCCGAAAGGGGCCTTCACAGCAGAGGAGGGTTTCACCATGGGCACAGCAGCCGCAGTGAGGCAGTGGCTCCTGACTGCCAGGGGCCCAGATGCCTGGGTCCTGCACCTCAGCCCCTGACACTTGGAGACCACCTCAGGGTGAGTTTGCTGCCACAACAGCCATCCTGTCCCTGGAGGAAGGAAGGGGCCCCTCTCAAAGGACACTCAGGCTGCAGGCCACACTTCCGCCTCTGTCCTCAGACCCATGTGGTCCCAGGGCCAGCCCTCGCCATCGTGTGGCAGCCAGGTGCCTGCTGAGCACACAGGAGCATCCCTAGGGAAGAGGGACTGAGAGTGGACACCCCCTGCGCTATCCGGGAAACAGACCCAACCCACACAAAGATGGCAGACACTTTGTAGAAAGGTGCATGTGTGTTCCTCAATACTGGTTTATTAGGCATCTCTGTTGGGACTCCTGGCCAAGCTCTACAGACCGAAATCACAGTTATCTCCACTAAATCTTTAAACACTACTAAAATGACCCACTATCCTCTTACAAACCCACAAATATAATGCAACTAAATAACTAAATAAGGAAGGAAGTACAGAGCATCCCATCCACAAAGCACTGGGAGCTGTCCAGCCCAAGCACACATGGCTCAGGCCTCAGCTCCCTGCAGAGGAGTTGGTAGGGGAGGGAGGGGGTAGAGAGAAAGAGGGAAGAAAGAACCCAGAAAAAGAGGAGTGAGGAGCATGCAGAACCTCCATAGAAAAGAGGCTGGGACCTTCAGGGTGAGGATTCAGAGTCGGTCAGAAAACAGAGGACCAGCTGAACTCTCTAAGAGGGATTCGACTCCTGGGTGCCCTGCCACAGGCCTCCTCCTCCCCAGAAGAAGGAGAAGCTAGAACAGAAGCTCTGGAGCTGGTGGTAAGAAGAGCTGGAAACAGGATGAGCCGTTGTACTGAAGATGGGAACATCAGGTGACATGGAGAGGCCCCAAGGCCTTGGTCCTGTGTGACTCCGGGAATCCAGTGGCTCCTCCTGCTCCTCTGCCTTCTCCACTCCCCGCCACTCCAGACAGAGCAGGGGCCTCTTCTCTAGAACCAACAGATCCAAGATAAAGGGCCTCCAGGCACCAGTGTCTGGGAAGTGTGAGTGAACAGCCAAGGACTCTGGCCACTGAAGGCAAGCAGCAAACAACATGCCAGAAACCAGGTAAACAAACCAGCCTTACCAGGGGGCAAAAAAAGCTCGGAGGAAGCAGAAACATCTCTGGAAAGAGAGCAATCTTTTTAAAAACCTGTAATTTGTCATCAGACAGAAAAGAACAGAAAGAACATTAAAATATATTGTATTCATAACCCAAGAAACATTCAGAGAACACGAATATCTATTTTAAAAAATAAAAAGTTTACTTAGAAAGTTAAAATGTAAAATTGAGGTAATGTCCCATAAATTATAAAGAGATGAGAAAAGAAGATAAAAGATTTTGTTTAAAAAAACAGAGAAAGAATTCAGGAGAGTTAATCATCAACTAATAGGAGTTTCTGAAGAAGTAGAGAGAATAGAGAAAATGGAAGAAAGAAAATTCCCAAAGAAGGAAAACAAGGAAAATCCCCATAACAGAGCTCTTGAGTTTTTAGATATAAAGGCCTCGTTGAGTCATCATGCAATCATGAAATGGTTCTGTGTCGTCCAGGGCTCTACCCGAGAAGCAGGACCAATAGGATTTATATACGGATAGGTTCATCGCAAGGAACTGTCCGACACCATCTGGGGCTGGCTCAGCAAGTCCAAAATCTGTAGGGCAGACAGACAGCCTAGAAACTCTTGATCAGGACAGGTTCCCTTCCACAGGGAGGATTTCTTCTTCCTCAGGGAAACCTTAGTTATGTTCTTAAGTCTTTTTACTGCTTCAGTCAGGCCCACTGAGAGTATTGAGAAGAATCTCCTTACTTAAAGTCAACGAGGCCAAGTGTGGTGGCTCACACCTGCAATCCCAGTATTGGGGAGGAGAAGGCAGGAGGATCACTTGAGCCCAAAGGTTTAAGACCAACCTGGGCAACATGGCAAGACACCATCTCCACAAAAAATTTCAAAATTAACCAGGCATGGTGATGCATCCCAGTGGTCATAGCTATTCGGGAGGCTGAGGAGTGAGAATTGCTTGAGCCCAAGAGTTGGAGGCTGCAGTGAGTATGATCATCCCTCTGAACTCCAGCCTAGGTAATAGCAAGACCCTGTCTCAAAAAAAAATAAAAATAAAAATAAGCCAACTGATGGTAGATGTTAGTCACTCTACAAAATACCTTCGCAGCAACACTTAGATAAGTATTTGATTAAACAACCAGGTGCTGTATCCTCTCCAAGTTGACATATAAAACTGTCATAGCCAACCACACAGAAGTTCATCATCATGAAATTTTGAGAACCTGGAATGGGGATACAGAGAGCGAGAGAGACAAACAGACAAAGTGAGAGACAAAAGAAAAGGAAGCTAATAAAAGATGTACTGAACAGCAATGTGGGAAACAATAATCAAATAGAACAATGCCTTCAAAACTCTTAGGAAAATGTTTGCACACTCAGTATTCTATACTCAACCAAACTATCAATTTGGAATGCAAAAGCAGCAAGCCCCATCCAATGGGTGATCAAGCCCCAGCCCTTCTTACTCCTCTTGAGTGGGTGCTCTCTTCTGTACCCTTGCCATTGCTGCCTCAGGCTGTACTCCCTCATTCCTCCCCCAGTCCCCTCTGCCAGCTTCCTCCCTGGCCCCCCACTGCCCTCTGCTCTCCGCAAGCATCCTCCATATGCTACTGCCAGTGAGCTCTCCACCAAGCAAACCCTACTGTGTGGTTGCCAGGATTACATGCTTCCAATCCTTTGTCATTGCCTAGAAGCTAAATCCATTCTCCTCCGTAAGGCACTTGAGATCTTCCCTAATAAGCTCTTACCCATCCCTCCAGCTCACTCTGTCTCTCTGCCCCTTGGGGGCACCCAGACCTAAATTCAGAGCTGGAGACATGCTGCTCAGGCTTCTTCAGCCCTTCCACTGTTCCTCATCCTCTTCAAACAAATGTCTATCTTTAAACACCCATGCAGACTCCACCTCCCTCTGTAATGGTGCAGAGCATCATGTCGTCGGATCGTGCGCCTCCCTCTATGGTGTGTGTATTCACAGGGACCTCTGCCCGTACTGCTCTGGCAGGGCCTGGGCGTAGCATCTGTCACTCACGGGTGCATAGAGAGAGGCCACAGGAGGAGAAGTGGAGAGTGAGGCCGGTGCTGGATGACCTGGGTGTAAACTCAGCCCTGCCTTTTCTGACTGTATGGTCTGGGGCAAGTTAGCTATTCTGCTCAGTTCTCTCCTCTGTAAAATGGGATGGTCATAGGTTGTTTGAGTGGTGGATCAAGTCTGAAGAGCCTACCAGCACATGATAAGTAAAGCATTCACAGCAGCTCACCACTGCTGTTAGCACTGTCATGACCCTCCTGCTAGGACTGTACGGAAGTGGCTCTTCAAAACGTCTCTTTTCAGGCCTCCTTCTCCTAACAGTGTTTTGATTGTCACTGCTGAATAGCAGTGGCTCCAGAGTCCATCCCTTGGCAGGAGGCAGGTGGACTCCCTGGGCTGCAGGAATGAGCTGTGTGGGTAGCTGCCATCCCTCAGGCTTTGAGAGGGACCTTTGTTTCCTGAGGCAGGTGGACGTGCACCCCAGTGGGAGGGACCTGGGCTGGGAGCTGGGGGCCCTCTGGGTGGTCACGCAGCCACCCAGGGCTGCACTTCCTGTACCACCTGCCTGTGTGGCTGTGGCCGAGTCATCTACCCGGCACAGAGGTCACCGTTCTGGAAACGCTCCCCTCGCTCCATGGTTTGAGAGCACCCTGTTTGACACAGAATATTTTTAGGGGAAAAACCTCCAAATTCTGGATCTTGGCTTGAGAAGGGACCACCATGCCATTGCTTCCCACTGAGATGGAAGCAGATCTGATACATAGTCAGAGGCAGAAATGTCACCTGGCTCCAAAAACACCCTCCTGCCCTTCCTCACACATGCTGGGGCCAGAGTCCGGGAAGCAAACCACAGAAAAGCTGCTCCCGTGGAACCGGGGCAAACGCAGGAGAGGCTGTGGCTGCTGCACCACATCCGTGTTTGCTTACTGAGGAGATGCGCTCCGTCATCATGAGTCAATCAATGACAAGAATAGGATTAAAATCTACAGTAATAGTGTATGTATGTACCCGGAGTAGATGGTGTCTCATATAAATTATATACAGTTAGAGTATTATAATAGTAGTGGTGGAATAGTGAATAGTAAAATAAATAAAATGTTGTTAGAGTGAAACTCAGTGGGAAGGAAACTGTTTGCCCCTGGCTGGGTGGAGCTGATTTTCAGAGGCTGCTGAATCGCAGACAGCACCTGGCTGGGCTCTTCCCACCCGGAGCTCTTTGTCCCGAGTTCTCCTCATTCCAGCACCTTCCAGGTGCAACAAAACTGCACACACTCCCACCTCCTCTCAAATTACTTATTTTTCTTCCCAATCTGTGTCTTATTAACCATATCCCCCTTCGAAATTTTCACTTCTTTAGTTATTTCCAACCGTAATGCTCTCCAGAAAAAGGCCCTTCTAGGCTGATGTCCTGATAAAAATGTCGGGGCCTCCCCTGGAACCTTCATCTGGAATTCCTGGTGCTGACGCCTGGTGCCAGACGTCTGGGGCCTGGGGCAAGCGGGTGGAGCAGCCACTTAACTACTTGCTGCCTGGAACTTCCCGCACTGAAACTTGGTGACTTTCAAACCTACCCTCAGCAGCACTTGACTTTAATTGGAGAAGCGTTTCTGTAACAGGCTGCTGGGTCTCACGTTCAGAAGCAACGTGTGGATGAAATAGTAAAGCACCCTCTCACCACCCGAGACCAGCCGTGGGCTGACCTCCCTGGCTGAACCAGGTCTGTGGACTTTCCCCTAAGAGCCCTGGGCCAGCGCCACCCCCAGGCCCCCAGGCGCCCGCTAGATGGCACTGTCCCCACACCGGGCCACCGCCCCCAGGGCTGTGCTGGGCCGGCTCACAGGGTTCGCTTCCAAATTGGACCTGAGCTGGCGGTGCAGTCACTGGATTGGAATTGGCGGCACTGACACAGCCGCGTTTGGACAGAATGCATCATTCTTCAGGCCCGTCTTTGTTTCCTAATTTAGTTTCCCAAACTCTTGCTGAAGGCTCCTGCTCCTTAAATAACACCATTATTTGTCATTCCCAGCAGGCAGTTTTATTAACTGAGAGTGAAGAGAAGCAGCATGAGACTGTGGGCACAGCCGGTGCTGAACCTCAGTGTGGGTCCAGGAATGTGGACTCTGCAGTTTCTGGCAGCGTGGCGCCCCCATCCCCCCGTCCATGGGGGGCTTGCCTCCCTGCACCGGCGGCCTCTGCTTCCCGGAGCGGTGGGTCCTCTGGGTGGTTCTCGCCCATGCACTTAATTAGCCACACACCACTGAGTTCTGTTCCTTTATTTTCAAGGTAGGAGAAGCCGGGATGGGCGATCCCTAATAGATATGACTATTTAAATACACTTAATAAGGAAGTTTTTAATCAAGTCACGAGAAAATGGGCCTTTTTGACATGAGAGTAGACAAGTATCCCAGTCCTCACCTCCCAGCAGGAGCCACCTTCTGACCACACTGAGTGATTTCAGGAGCTGAGGCCCCCAAGGGGAGCTGAGGACAAGGTGGCCGTGTGAAGCCTCGCTGGAGCACAGCTTCTGCGGGGGCCCCGGTGCTGCCGACAACAGGGGTCCACCCTGGGGTGGAACCAACGGGCCGGACCCCAGCGTCCTCTGGTCTACCTCTCACCCTACAATGCAGGCCCCAGCCCCCCAGCCAGAGAGTGAGGCCCCATACGCTGGGGCCTGGGAACAGGACAGGTCCACCCCCAGGGTGGCCCATAGCTGTCACTCCTCACTCCGCGCTCACTCAGTGGCCTGAAGGAAGCGCCTGCAGCGAGAGAATGTGGGTGACGGGGTTTCCCTGAAGTCAGGTCAAAGCAGCCAGCCGTGCACCATGTCCATCCTCATTTTATGCGCCTTTGTCTTGGCGTAGTCTCAGCAGCTGCTTTTGGCTGCGGCTTTTAAGCTGTGAAAGTATTTGCTGGGAATGTCCTTGGCTCCTCATGCAGCACCTCCTCCCTGTTAGGCTGGTTTCTCTGCTGAATCTAAAACAGGAGGGAGGGGGCATCATGAGTGGCACTGGGGCTTGAGCGCTCCTTCCTCTCTCCTCGGGGGGTGCCCACCAGGGCCCCGAGCTTCTGGGAACCCGGCAGGGAGCTCTGCTCCTGAGCCAGGAATGGCCACACACCACAGAACTGCTGTCCGTGGGGCCTGTCCGGTTTTCCCAAGTGCTTCTGCTTCATTTGCTAATCCATACAGCGTAGCTCAGAACGATCGCTTGCCTTGGGTCCCCAAACACTGCCTGAGCTGGAAAGTACTTGTGTGATGTGTTAGTAATGGATCATACAAAATTTTTAACATGGGACTTTAAGCCGTGAAAATTTCTGTTTTATTTCTTAACAACAACAACAAAAAGGCTGAATGTGGTGGTTCATACCTGTAATCCTAGCACTTTGGGAGGCTGAGGCAGGAGGGTCGCTTGAGATCAGGAGTTCAAGACCAGCTTGGGCAACATAGTGAGACCTAGTTTCTATTAAAATATTTTTAAAAGAAAAAAAGAGATAACTGTGCCACGGGGCGTTCCGTTGGCGATGAAGCGTTCTGATGCACAGGGAGTCACACACAGTTTCTCGGGTGGTGCTGTGTGCCTGGCACCTGTATGCCTGGAGCCACTCTCCAGTCTAAGGGTTTGAATGCAGGAAAAGCCACCTATGGTTAAGAAGAGACAAAAAAAAAAAAATTCTAAACTAGAAAAGATAAAATACAGGACAAAGGAGAGATGGGCCAGGCAGCCCTGGGACACTAGCCTGACCAACTGTCTGGTGCCTGGAGGCCAGAGTTCCGGGCAGGGCGTGGGGAGGGGTGGCTGTCAGGGTTCCATGGAGGTGCACCCAGGGGGATGCACCCCTACACTCTCCCTCCTCAGAATCAGAGCCGGAAAGCAGCTTGGCCTCTCGGCCCCTCCTGCTTCCTGACCACTGAGAGGCAGGACACTGTCCTTCCTATTTTATTCACACAACAGACATTCCTCCAGGGCCCATGGTGTCCCTGGCACGAACCGCGATTCTGAGTGGAGGGGATGGAAAGGACGCAGGGATGGCCCTGATGGGGTGGAGCTGACAGTGTCATGAGGCAAGAGCCACTGAAGAAGCAAATGCACCCCCTCGTGACGAGTGGGAGCAGGGAGGGACCCCAGCGACAGAGAGGACGGGGAAGGGGCCTGTTGGTGCCGCTGAGCGAAGGCGGCAGACACATCCGCACCAACACAGCCAGGCTCTGGGAGCTGGGTCACCAAGCCCAGCCGCAGAGGGGCCTCGCCTCGGGCTGTCAACCGTGTCCCCCAGAGAGCCAGGCCCCCAGCAGCCGGAGCTCACTGGGCTGTTTCCACAGGACGGAACCTCACCTGTTCTCCCAGGCCTGGTTATCCTGACATCTGCCTTTCGTGAATCTCATTTAATATCCTTTCTCTGTATTCAACCTTCAAAATATCCCTATGAGGTAGGGAATTTTGTTTGCTTTTAAATTCCCATTTTACAAATAAAACACCTGGGCTTAGAGAGGTCGCTAGAATGAGTCAGCAGTGGAAGCAGGACTTAGCAGAGAAAGTCTGACTTCCGAGTCCGTCCTTCGCTTCTCCCTGGAACTCCTAGGTTGTGGATAACAAGAATCCCCCAGAAACAAGCCTGGAGCAGAGCCAGGGAAACGAGGGTCCACTCTCCGCCCCACCACTGCGGAGCTGTTCGTTCATGGGTGAATGCTCTCCGCCAGGCCTGCACCTACAATTCTGCAAGCATTTAGTCTACTGTGGGAAAAAGAAAGTGAGATCTGCCCTAAAGGACTTACCTGAGCAGATCTTTAAAAATTCTGCAGCAAGACCCATAAAAGAGAAAGAGGCTGGGGAGCTCCGCACCCCCAGTGAGGTGGAGACTGGGGGCAGTTTCTGCAGAAGCCGAATCCTAAAGGAAAAATCGCTGACATGTCAGTCTGTTTCCATTTTCTATGCTGTGCAATTTTACTAAACACGTCCCATCTGCAAAGGCTCCTGGACACCGGGATACACACAGCAATGTGCTCGGCATTGTGGGGAACCACCCTTAGACCAGCAGAAGAGGAAACAATAACCAAGGATGTGAACCGTCCATGTCCTCGTCCCGGGAGGCTGCGCCCCAGGGCACGGGATTCGAGGAAGGCGACGCTGTGGTAGGCCCGAGCCCGGGCCGGGAGGGCCTCCTGGTGCAGGCCGGGCTCTGCTTTGTGGACAAAACAGTAAAGAGCTGGGAGGTCCGTTGGATGGGGACAGGGCGGGACAGCAAACTCAAGTGGGAGCGCCAGGGGCGTTCACCGAGCGACAGGGGGCATCGCTGGCCTGGGGAATCTGTGAGTGACAGTGGGAGGCAGCACATGCGAGAAGGGCCCGTCGCCAAGGCCCCTCTGGGACAGTGGCCTCCAACCTTTTGGCACAAGGGACCGGTTTCGTGGAAGGTAATTGTTCCACAGAAAAAGGGGGCGTGGCTTCCGGATGAAACCGTTCCACCTGGGACCATCAGGATTCGCGTCTCCTAAGGAGCCCGCAGCCTAGACCCCTGGCAGGCGCAGTTCTCAATAGCATTTGCGTTCTTGTGAGAATCGAATCCCGCCGCTGACCTGACAGGAGGCAGAGCTCCGGTGAGAATGCTGGCTCCCCACCGCTCACCTCCGGCTGTGCCGCCCGGTTCCTAACAGGCCACGGCCCAGGGTTTCGGGACCCCTGCTCTAGGAAATGTTCCAGCATTGGCAGCTGCTCTCACAGAAGCTGCTGGAAGCTCTCCTGGGGGCGGGGGCAATCACGGCTGAGGCCCTGGGGCCGTTCTCAGCTCTGGGATGGAATGGTTGGGACCTAGGCTGAGGCCCAGGGGCCCCGCAGACGGAGAAGCACAGACCTGGACTGAAGTGATGAAGAGAAGGGAGGGGTTTCAGGGCAAACAGCAGAGGCTGTTCGCTGAGAGGATGGCAAGGGGAAGGACGCAGGCCTTTGTGGCCCTCCCTCCCGACCGACCTGCAGCTCCCGGCTATTCACAAACCCAGGGCAAGTCGAAGGGGCCGGGGAGGTTCAGAGGACGGAAGATGCGAGCTACTCCCTGCATTTCTGAGGGTCACACTGAGCGGGGCTGGGCCACAGGCACCGTGGACCGACCAGGCGTCATCCTGGTCCTACAGTCACAGTCTCAGGACCTCTGCAGGAGGCCCTCACCCCAGCCTTCCTCTCAGCCCAGGGCGGCAGCCGCACTCAAGAGTTGTCTTTTTTTCTTTTCTTCTTTTTTTTTTTCTGAGACAGAGCCTTGCTCTGTCGCCCAGGTTGGAGTGCAGTGGTGCAATCTCGGCTCACTGCAACCGCTCCCTCCCGGGTTCAAGAGATTCTCCTGCCCCAGACTCCCGAGTAGCTGGGATTACAGGCGCCCGCCACCATGCCCAGCTAATTTTTGTATTTTTAGTAGAGACAGGGTTTCACCCTGTTCGTCAGGCTGGTTTCAAACTCCTGACCTCATGATCCCCCCACCTCAGCCTCCCAAAGTGCTGGGATTACAAGCATGAGCCACTGCACCCGGCCAAGAGTCTTCTTTCAACTTGGAAGTCCTGCAAAATCCTGCCACAGGCCTCTTCGGGGACTCCGCCTGCACCTTCCAGGGCCTGGGTGCGCTCACACTCACCCTGGACCTCCACTCACTGAGCCATCACAAAATGCATTCAGACATTTTATGCTTTCAGAAATCGTCACTAGGCACCTGCTCTGTCTCCGGCACTCTCCCATCCTGGGGATACAGAGCAGTGAACGAAAATTGCATTTTAATCTTTGCCCTCAAGAATACACATTCTTTTCATTAAACTTCACAAACACAGTCAATTCAATATTTTATTCTCATTTCACAAGTGAGCAAACAGGAATGCATGAGTCTTTCCTAGCCAGCTCCACATCTTATGTGCATTAGAGCATCAGGGCGTGCGGTGTGAGGTCCGATGGGCCTCCTGGTCTCACGAAGGACTTGCCAGATGTGGTCACCTGACTGCAGAGTCTACCTGGATGAGGGTGGCCAAAGCGCAGGCACACCTGCAGGAAGACGTGTGCGACAGCCGCAGTGTGTCCAGTGGCGGGAAAGGGAAAAGTGGCGTTAAAATCCAAGCATCCTATTTTAGGAGAGCCTTAACAGATCTTCTGAGAACTTATTTTTACAAATGAAAACATCCAGCTCGCCGTCAGAAGCAGATTTACGGATAAGCTAGGGGAGCAGAAGTGTCGGCCCACCCCAGCCGGATTTGCAAGGCATGTTGCTGGGATCTGATGGGGAGGCAGGAGAAGACCCAGGAGGGGGCCCCGGAGTGGGGGCGACTGCCAGGTTGTTGCCCAGGCCCCATCAGGGAGGCCTGAAGAGGAGCCTGTTCCCTCTGGAACGCAAGGGGTTCGGTCACGCCCCACACTAAAGAGAGCTTGAGGAGCACAGGGACTTCCGGTGTAAACAGCAGCAGGCACGGTGAGAGGCCCCATCAGAAGCAGCAATGCCAACATCTAGTAACGAATAAATGAGCAAACAAACAGCCAAGGGAACCATGAGCCAGGACCCCCTCAGGGACTATCCAGATTCCTGGGATGCAGTCAGGGTGAGCAGGAGAAGCCAGGGCGCCCACCGTGCCCACCCCGTCACGCCACCCGGCTCCCAGAGGCCTCTCTGCTCCTGGGGCTTCCTGTGGGGCTTGCCCTGGGATAGGAGAGGACACAGGAGCTGATGATGCCAGAGCTGATGACGCTGGGGTTAAAGTCCCCGCTGCTCCTTCTCCCATTGAACCTGGGAACATCATCAGCAAACACAGCAGTTCACAACCACAGAGTTCTGGGATGAACAACAAATACTGGTGATTGTCTTAGACGTTCCAGGGCTACAAAAACAAATACCATACCTCGGGCAGCGTAGAAACCAGAAATTTATTCCTCCAAGTTCTGGAGACTGGAAGTCCAAGACCAAGGTGCCAGCAGATTCAGCGTCAGGCCAGAGCTGCACTGTGGTTGGTAGACGGCGCCTTCTCACTCGGTCCTCACACGGGAGAAGGGGTGAAGGAGCTCTCTGGGTCCCTGTTATAAGGGCACGGATCCCATCACGAGGCCTCCTCACTTCCCACACACCCCTCCCCCTCACACCATCCCGGTGAGGGTCAGAATTTCAGTGCACGCGTTTTCAGGGGACACAGTCAGGCAACAGCAATGATTATTTAGAATTTTATATGAATATTCTGTTATAATTATGAGATGCAAACATCACATCAAAAAAAATAACAACTTAGACCTGTGGTGTTGATGAAGAATACTGAAAATATTTTTATACTAAGATAGGATTTCCCCAAAAACAACCGCTAATATCCCCAGTGGAAAATGTATTATGATCAAGTTCTGCTATGAATTTTCCCGTTTTCTTCAAAAAAAATTTAAAAAAATGTATTACAAAAACAATATCTAGAAAGCTTAATTATATCAGTGCAGATATTAAAGAGATATTTCTAATAATTATGTAATCTGCCTGCGCTAGTAAAGAGTGTTTCTAGATATATCCCTAACACGTATCTGCTCTCAGCAGATGGGGGAGCCAGAAAGGAGATGGTTTTCCTCTGGAGTCGGGCGCGCGCTCCTCCGACTACCCCAGCCAAACTCCACCTTATTTTACTGGCCATCACACCACTTATGGACAGGGTCCGTCTAACACTTAATATATAGGTGGAATACAATGTTATAAAGAGAGAGAATAAACATGTATGTCATATACATATATAAAACATTATAGGCCAGGTGCGGTGGCTCATGCCTGTAATCCTAGCACTTTGGGAGGCCGAGGTGGGTAGATCACCTGAGGTCAGGAGTTGAAGACTAGCCTGGCCAATATGGTGAAACCATGTCTCTACTAAAAATACAAAAATTAGCCAGGCGTGGTGGCACACACCTGTAATCCCAGAGGCCGTAATCCTGTAATCAGGAGGGAGAGGCAGGAGAATCAGTGGAACCCAGGAGGCGGAGGCTGCAGTGAGCCAACATCGTGCCACTGCACTCCAGCCTGGGCGACAGAGAGAGCCTCTGTCTCAAAAAAAAAAAAAAAAAAAAACACATTATCTACAGAAGTTTTTCACCTCACCCATAGTTAAGTGCCAGATGGCCCCTGGCCGGTGGCACAGTGAGGACTCCAGTTGACCAGCATGTCCAAGAGCCCCTGGGAGGGAGGGAAGGCCCCTCAGAGGCTGAGGAGTTGTGAGGAAGCCGAGGCACGGGACTGCGTGGAAGAGGCACTCCGCACACAGGACGTGCCGTCTTCAGCAAACACCCGACAGGATAGAAAAGGAGGCAGAGGCGCCTTCCTGCCCCGGAGGCCACGGGCCACGTCTGCCACATGCACTGTGAAGAGCTGAGCCACATCCTGACGTCAACAAACCAGTGGCTGAGAAAAGTGAAGAGACACCGGGAAGTTTGAGAACAGACTGAATAGCTGATGATATTAGAAAACTGTCTAAAAATTGTGGGTGAGATAAGGAGACTGCGGTTATGTTTTCACCCTTGAGACTGGGGAAGCAGGAGGGGCACAGGTGACTGGCCTTGAGGGACAGCTGAGTTTGGGGTGAGTTCATCATTCTGCGCTCTCTACTTTTGTAGATTTGAAATTAACTTTTAAACCCAACCTTTCTATAAGCTTGATGCTTCCCATAGTAAAGAAGATTTTTAAGCAACATTATCACTCTATAAAAGTTTCAAAAAGCTCTGAAAGTTATACAATGAAGGGCAAATTTCTTCCGCGCTCAGAGCCCCAGCTCCCAAGATCCCCCCTGAGAGGCAGCTCCAGCCGAGCGCCCATGACCAGCACTCACCACATGCGTGAGTACACGGACACACACATGATGCACACACACATGCACCCGTGTGCATAACTGTCATGCTGTACGCATTGGTCTTTTTGCTTTTTCTCATTGTCAGACAGCCTTTTGCTGGCAACCAACCTAGTAATATAATGCTCTTCTACACCTTGCTTACCACTGCTTCCCTGCGGCGCTGGGACACTAGACAGTTGACTAATGGCCGTCCTGTGTCTTGTCCACAGCCTTTCAGGATGCCCGAGAGCCACGTCAGCGATGAAGAAGGCAAAGCTTTCTGGAGAGCAGATGCTGACCATCAAACAGCGGGCCAGCAACGGTGAGCACCCCTCCAGCCCTCGTGGCACACATGGTCAGGAAGGCCCAGCGGGCACAGCCACGCCAGCTCTGTGTCCTTTAACAGTTACAGCTCACTTTTCTTAGAAAGCAGGGGCAGGGATAATTCTGGCTCTCTCATCTATAAAGCTAAGCAACTTGAGAAAAAAAGCAGTCTTTCTCAAAACCGTCTCCCCGCTTCACCAACTGCACTACTCACCGGAATCACAAGCCCAAGTCCTGAGGGTCTCTCCAGCACTGGTCGATTTGTTCCCTGGAACCCCAGTGTGCCCACATTTCTGCCTCTGTCCCTCAGGCCCTCATCTGCAGTTTCTCCACCCAGGAGCAGCTTTGGGGCCCCCCCAGGCCACAGATAACAAGGATGGCACCCCTCCCCCTGTCACCCTCACTCTCAGCATGTCTAGTGCCTGATTTTCTTGATTCCACCTGCAACTCTGTTTTGTTCTGAGGGTGTCTCTTGTCACCAACTGGCACAGGTGTGTAGAGAGTTCTGCAAAGGAAAATTGGGGGCCTCTGGAGGAGCAGGAGAGAAGAGAGCCACTTAAACCCTTAGAAACATGCACAGTCCACTCTCATGACCTGGGGACTCTATTTGCGAGTTCACCTCCCTGCGGAAAGTCATTTGTAGACACAGGCAGTGGTCTCAGTGCTTTCGTAGTTACTCCTGTGCATTCACAGAGCAGCTGAAGTGTCTGGTGTTCCTAAGTGCAGGGGGCTGTGACGTGCCTCACAGAGAAAACACACACGTTAGCCAAGCTCCCTTCAGACAGGAGTCATGGTTTTGACTGTTGGCTCTAAGTTCAATGTTAAGGAATCCACAGTATCTATTAAATAAGTTGTCTTTAAATTGGAGCACACATAAAACAGGTGTATTAGTCCATTCTCATACTGCTATGAAGAAGTACCCGAGACTGGGTAATTTATAAAGAAAAGAGGATTCATCGACTCACAGCTCCACACGGCTGGGGAGGTCTCAGGAAACCTACAATCATGGCGCAAAGGGAAGCAAACATGTCCTTCTTCACATGGCGGCAGGAGAAAGAAGTTCAGAGAGAAGTGGGAAAAGCCCCTAATAAAACCTCCAGATCTCGTGAGAACTCAGTATCAGGAGCAGCCTGGAGGTAACCACCCCCATGATTCAATTACCTCCCACCAGGTCCCTCCCAAGACATGTGGAGGTTATGGGAACTATAATTCAAGATGAGATTTGGGTGGGGACACAGCCAAACAATATTAACAGGGTTTTTTTTATTTTTCGACTGACAAAAATGGGACCAGAGGCTGGCAGGAGCTTGGCCCCTTGTTTCCAGAAGCAGTGATTCTGCTCTCAGCCTGTGTGCAGATAACTTTACAGCGCATGGCCCCTGGGAATAATGAGATCAGCTGTAACCTGTAGCCATTGAGCAGACTGGTCCCCTTCACAGCAGAAGCCCAGCCTCCCCTTCTCAGCTCTCACTTGCAAGATGCACCCCTAATTTTGTATTTCTAAAAGGAGCCGGCAAAGCTCTTCAAGCACCACAAAGCACGGGATGCCCTGGGCTGAAGGCTCCCAGACCTATGATGCACAGATCCGTCCTGTAAAGCTGACCCTGGGCAGAACCTGGGACCCTCCTGCTGTACGTTTACCAAAGGGCACCTCCTCCCCAAATCCACTGAGTGAGCCACACCTGAGCAGCTCCCCAGCATGCAGGCATGAAGCCCCTGGCCACAGCCATGGGGGTCTCCTCTCATCTGACTGTTATTGGTGGTCCTGAGGACAGCATGAGAGATACCTGCATGTCTCACGTGTGTGCCTGCAGGATTCCCTGTGCCAGCAGCCAGCACAAACTATTCCTCAACATGTGGCCCATTGTTCACCAGAAAGGTCATCAGCTTCCTGATATTGGTCCTCAGAGTCTGGGGCTCCTGCAGGCATCCTGCCTCCCAGGCTGCTCCTGTCAGTATCTGCCTTCCAGAATACCCTGACCCACCCTCACAACCTCCCCCTGCGGGTGCAGTCCCAAGCAGCCAGTGTAAGGACCCTGCTTTTGAGATACCAGGATAGCTGACGTTTGCTTCCCAGTTAGTACGGAGCAGTGTTCCTTGCCAGAAAGAAAACATTCCCTGATCTCCATCCACATGCCAGGCGCTTTTCAAAATACTTAGAGGGCATTTCACCCCTGAATAACCCTGGATTAAAGCGGAAATCCTTAGACAATGATCTGAGTCCATGTGCCTTTGTTCCCCATTAATGAAGGAAGTGGCGGTTAGGTTAGGTAGTCCAGTTCAAAACAGAAAAGGGGCCGGGCGCAGTGGCTCAAGCCTGTAATCCCAGCACTTTGGGAGGCCGAGACGGGCGGATCACGAGGTCAGGAGATCGAGACCATCCTGGCTAACACGGTGAAACCCCGTCTCTACTAAAAATACAAAAAAACTAGCCGGGCGAGGTGGCGGGCGCCTGTAGTCCCAGCTACTCAGGAGGCTGAGGCAGGAGAATGGCGTGAACCCGGGAGGCGGAGCTTGCAGTGAGCCGAGATCCAGCCACTGCACTCCAGCCTGGGCGACAGAGCAAGACTCTGTCTCAAAAAAAAAAAAAAAAAAACAAAAAACAAAAACAAAAACAAAACAGAAAAGGAAAGAAAACATGGAGAGAACAGATCTGCCGATCCTAGAGGAGGAGCCATTCACACCTGGGCTGGTCCACCTGGGCAGCGGTGGGCAGATCCCTGAGGTGGCCGTCTCTTCGTTGGCGGGCCTGAGTCGGCATTTAGGGCACTAGACATTCCCATTACTGCCGCACACAAGGAGTTAATTCACAAAAACAGGTGCTAACTCGGAGGGATGAAGATAAGCAGTTGGTCTGTGACTCTAAACTAGAGGAACCAACAACTGGGCTTCATCCCCCGGAAAGCAGCCAGGGCACGGGCACTCCAGGGTCACCGCCCACCCGCTGGGCCCAGCTCCTGCTGCTGGGCAGCCTTCAGCCAGGTCGCTGCATTCCACCCGAGCTGCCGGACACAGTTCGTGCAGTGCTAAGTTTCAGGACAGAAAGTTCCCCTTCTGCAGATCCTACTGCACGCACGTCCACGGGTGAAAAAGAGGAGCTGCAGGTCACTGGGAGAACAGCTGGTGGAAGTGGGTCCCACCCAGGTCTTCCTAAGTCCAAGTGGGTGCTGACGCCTGGGGCTGTTGATTCCTAACACTGTTTGCACCAAACCGAGAGGGTTCTTACTGATCCCCACAGCAGTTGTGTGCCCAGGCATCATTTCCGTGTCTGTGTAGCTAATCCAGGAAAGGGAATCTTTCCTGCTGCTCTTCAGAGGACAGAGGCACAGCATCCAATTTCTGCTGCCATGGTACCATGCTTCGCATCCGAAGCTCTGTGTTCCTGTTGCCTTTGCCACAGATGTGGAAAAGACAATCCCTCTCTTTCTTTTTTTGGACTGGATCTCACTCTGTCACCCAGGCTGGAGAGCAGCAGCACGATCTTGGCTTACTGCAGTCTCCGCCTCCCAGGGTCAAGCGATCCTCCCACCTCAGCCTCCTGAGTCGCTGGGACTACAGCTGTGCACCACCACACCCAGATAATTTTTGTATTTTTGGTAGAGATGGAGCTTCGCCACGTTGCCCAGGCTGCTCTCAAACTCCTGTGTTCAAGCAATCTACCTGCCTCCGCCTCTCAAAGTGCTAGGATTACAGGCGTGAGCCACCGTGCCTGGCCTGAAATATGTTAGTAGAGACGAGATCTCACTATGTTGCCCACTGTTTGCTCCTGACCTCCTGAGCTCAAGCGATCTGCCCACCTCAGCCTCCCAAAGTGCTGGTATTACAGGCGTGAGCCACCACGCCTGGCCTTCTTTTCTTTCATATCCTTAGTGTAAAGCATTTCCTGGGGTCATTTTCTCACAAGATGCTCAGCAGCTTCCCTCCGCATGAGGCCCAGATACTGTGCGGGACAGAGAAGCCCCCGGGACCCACCGTGAGGCACTGACTCGGCCAAGAAGGACCCTGGCACTGGATTTTAGTTCTTTCTCTTGAGCATTTGACAGGGAAGCAGCTATTCCAAATGTCCTTGAGGTTCCCTTCTGGCTCTAAAGTATTTTTCTTTCTTTCTTTTTTAAGTTTAGGGACGAGCCTACTCTCATGTCTCTCCTCGACAAGGATCCCCTTATTTTCTTTATCCGTGGAGTGATCTCATCACGCATTAGCCCTCAGCTCTGCCTGAGCAGCCAGGGTGACCCTGTTAGTGAGTCTCCCTTCAGAACCCTGTTGCAGTTCGCCGTATGCCTCTTAGCGCCTTGGCACCTTGGCTGAAGTTGTACAATCAGTGGCTTTTTGGGGGGTAGTGGGGGCAGGGGCAGTGTTGAGGAGAGAAGGAAATAAGATAATGCTTTTTCTTTCCTTTTACTATCACAGCAGAAAGCAAGCTAGGGAAAGGAGCTCTAACCTCCATCGAGCCCCGAAAACATGAAGCACTTTGTCAGGAACTTCATCTACTTATTTCGCTTAATATTCCTGAGAGCTCCAAAGTGTGGGAACTCACATTTCTACTTCAGCTGTAAGGAGAAGGAAATTCCAAGAGGCTTGGAAATTCCACCAAGCCATTAGTGAGAGTGACCAGTGCTGGCTGGGTTCACCACGGGACGCTGGTCTCTCAAGCGCTACCAGGATCCTGAAATAAATCAAAATCTTCCAGGACCATGCTATGCTAATTTGAGTAGGATTTTTTACTTGTTTGGTTTGGTGTCCAATGGGTGGATTTTCTGGCTCTGAGATGCTGCTTTTCAGCTGGGGCCCTCCCTGCTCGGGCCAGTTTTTTTATAATGGCAGTTTCTTCCTGAGGGCTCACAGGCCAACTGGTGGAATGTATTATAAAACCCTGTTTGTGGCTGGGCACAGTGGCTCACGCCTATAATCCCAGCACTTTGGGAGGCTGAGGCAGGCAGATCACCTGAGGTCAGGAGTTCGAGACCAGCCTGGCCAACATGGTGAAACCCCATCTCTACTAAAAATACCAAAAATTAGCCAGGTGTAGTGGCAGGTGCCTGTAATCCCAGCTACTCAGGAGGCTGAGACAGGAGAATCACTTGAATCCGAGAGGTGGAGGCCGAGGTCACGCCATCGCACTCCAGCCTGGGTAACAAGAGCAAACTCCATCTCAAAACAAACAACAACAACAAAATTCTAGTTTCAGCCTAACCATCCACAAAGTGAGGCTCAGCTCAGAGGCCCCAGCAACCCCAGGGACTGCTTCCTGGGCCAGGGACTGCCCTGCTGCAGGGGGAAGGGGAATTCCCACCCAACCCAGAGCTCTCCTCTCCCTGAGGGGACTTCACACGTGCCTGGGGCTCGTAGGCTGTCCCAGGGATGTGGCTGTGGACAGCTCTGCAGAATTAGTTTGCAGGCCCTCCTCTTCCACATTCCCTCCTCCTCCAGAATCCTATGGGCCGGGAATGTCTCTGTGACCTGCCGGTTCTTCCTGGCACCGTTTCCCTGTCTCCCTCCTCCCCCTTACAAAGGAATGGCATGCTGTATGAAGCCGCATGGGCAGCCCCAGGACTGAGATGTTCCCAGGCTCCCACAAAGGGCTGTTGGTGACCACTTGGGCCTGAGGGTGGTCCCCCAGGACAGAGCAGAGCTACAGAAGTAATATCCACCCATCCGTCACCCCCAGAACAAAATTAGAGATGAAAGGTTGTCATGGGACCCGGGTCAAGACTTTTGTTTGGATTTAAAATGACACTGACTTCTGTCAGAACAGTTGACCTGATCTGGCAGATCAATTAGATAACCAAGCGTGATAGGCCAGTTAGTTTGACATTTCTCATAAATTCTTCAAACTAAACATCCCGGTCCAAGGTTTTTGATGGAAATATATTGAAAGGCCTCTGCAAGATGGGATCCCTAGGAACGTGCTTGAGAAATTTGCCCGTGATGGCTGTGGAGGGTGGAAGCGTCACCAGGTGGTGTTCTGAGGGCCTCCTTCACACGGAGGTGTTCTAGAGGCATTTGAATGCTTGCAGTTTAACAGAAGCTTGTGGGAAATGCTTCTTAAATGACACATTCATTCATAATTTAGTTGCTTTATGAATTGGGATTTTTTTGCATTGGGTATTTTTATCTTGGGGGTATAAATTTTTTTTTTTTTCATTTCACTAAAAGCAGCATCTAAGGCCCAATCCCACTGATCCGTCACTTTCTCTTACTCTCATCTTTCTGACGTCTTGGTAGAGAGGAGCCTCCACCTCTGCCCTGCTGATGTCAGCAGGGGCTTGGGGTGCTTTCAGGCCTCGGACTCTGGTTGATTGCACCCCTTCTTCCCTTCTGTCTGCAAAGCTTGAAAACAGCATCTACCCACTGGGAGCCTCCTAGGAGGCCTGGATACATTTTCCATTCGTTTTGAGTAAAGATCCATTGTGGTGCTGTGTGACCAATGAGAACAGCAATCTCGAATCCTGAATTTTCTAGGGTGATTGTGTTTGCCAAACTCCTGCTCTCCTTCTGTGTACACCCAATTGTGTGAGGTCAAGTGGTCACAAATAGAGAGGAATCTCCATCTCTTTGGTGTTGGCAGTGTAATGTTGCCAGTAACCAGACACAGCCAGTCAGGTAAGCAGGTGTCCAGAATGTCCTTTGTAAATACGGGCATCTGGGCCCTGTGCCCAGCTATGCCAGGACTGATCCATGTGCCCTGTGGACCTCGGCAGAGCAGCAGTCACCCACCAGGGACACTCAGATGGTCAGGTACACACTCATTCTGACAGAGTTTACAAATTGGGAATTCTGTTAGTTAATACATTTTTTTTTAATCATTCAGAATGAGATTTTTTTTATTCGCTAAATGTCGAATATTCAGAGAGCCGTTTTGTGGCTGTCTCCCTCCAGCCAGTCCCCATGTCCCTCTCCCACTTCCCACAGCTTCCTGTTGGTGGATAAGGTGAGGTCATCCTTAGCATTTGCTGGACTTCATTTGTGGTTACATGTCTGTTGCCCATTTTCCGACTCAGAACCTAAGCTGAGTGAAGGCAGGGAGGACCTGGCCTTGTTGGTGAATGTGCCTGCAGAGCCTGGCTCCAAGTCTCGAGTGTTTGCAGAATGTCTGATGCAGGGAGCGAGTTGGGAGAGAGAACAAAAGCAGGAGAAAATAGGCCGGGCTCAGCAAATCAGCACCCAGGACCAGGTGGTTTTTGCCTCGTGTCCCAAGGATATATCTAAGACCCAGGTTAACTGTCCCAGGGAGCTTGACCCTCAAAGTGCCTGGGAATCTTCTGTGTGTCTCGATTGTTTTTGTGGGGGGACTTAGGTGGGGAAGGGGCAGTGGTAGGGAATAGAAAGACTCAAGATTGTGATGATTTTTTCCTTTCTAATTCAAGAGTCTATTTTCCAAGCAAATTCAATTACGAATATAAAAGGAACAAAGAAAACTCCCAAAATTTTAACTCTAATATTTTTGTATATAATAGTTTTAACATAACTAATATTCATTATTACAGGTATAGAAAATGATGAAGAAATCAAACAGTTAGATGAAGAAATCAAGGAGCTAAATGAATCCAATTCCCAGATGGAAGCCGATATGATTAAACTCAGAACTCAGGTAACAGTTTTTGAAGCCCTCAATTTTAGCTCTAACACGTGCTATTATACTACAGACACATGGCATGAAATTGGCTTTTAGGAGAGCTGTCGTTTCCGCTTTCTTTGCTCTTTTACTTCCTTTATTTTTCCACCTTATGACCTTGATCTTCCACAGATACCATTCCATGGCAGTGTTTGCTGTAGCAGGGGCCATGGTTCTCTCGTTTTCAGTCTGCATGTGTGTTTGTCTTTTTTAATAAAGGGCATTTGCGAATAGGCATTTTCAGAGGATCACCTGTTCCTGCAAACAATGAGGGCTTTCCTTCCAAGATACTTCAGGTCCTTGTGTTATTTAATCACTATATTAAATGGATAGCGACAGCCGAGGTTCCCAGAATTTAAAACAAGGAGTGCCTGCCACATAGGACTCCTGGGTGTCTGGGGTTTGGGGAAGCAGCCCCAGTGACTTGCGGCTGCAGAGCCTGGGGTTGGGAAGAGAGAGCAGTGGCCGCTGGCAGAGCAGCTGTGGTCACTTAACCCCCTCCGTGCCCACAAGCAGCCCACAGGGTAAACATCCTCAGCCTCATCTTAAACATACAGCTTCTAAGACGGAGAGGCAGCTTCCTCAGCCAAGCCGAGGCCACAGAGGCCAGGCTGGACCCTGTCTGACCGTGAGCCTTGTGCCTGGCATCCCCCACCTTGCTGCGTTAGGGTCCCAGTCGCCTAAGTACACTCTGGGAATGGAATTTATTTGCTGACCACCCGACCCTCAGGGTGAGCAGAGGTGTCCTGTCTTCTTAGAAATGAGGTCTCCATTCCGGCCCCTCCCCAGCAGGCCGTGGTGTGATGAGGTTCTCAGAGGATGCTGACCAGCCTCCAGGAAGGTTGCTCAGTTTGCTGGGAATGAGCCCGAGGACTGGATGGAAATGAGGACGGTGATGCCACCGGCCACCTGCGTGATGATGCTGTCCTCCTAATGAACTCGGAGGGGCTCCCTTATTACCCCCCTCTGTAAATGAAGAGGCTGAGGCTGGGGAAGGTTGAGGGCCTTTCCCGTGGTCAGCGAGGTGTGGTCAGTGGCTCTGCTCTGCTCGGCTGAGGCTGGGGAAGGTTGAGGGTCTTTCCCGTGGTCAGCGAGGTGTGGTCAATGGCTCTGCTCTGCTCAACAGGTGGTTTTCAGCCACTGGGCACAGCTTTCCCAAGGATGGAGACATCCTCTGGGGCTGGGGCCCCACCAAGCAACCGAAAGGGATTTCCAGGTCCCCCTGTGGGTACCAAGGATGAGGCCAAGGGCGGGAACTCCCCACAAGGCCGTGTGGCTGCTGCCTGGGTGTTTTGATGCCAACCTCCTTCCCCAGAGGGCATCACTGCCTTGATCTCACCAACCTGGTGGCCCCAGGGGCTGTGTTCAGGCCTTCCTAGAATCTCACATTGGCCTGGCTGGGGCTCACCCAACACAGGTTGGAATTTCCCTTAAGACTTACCTGAATGTTGGGCTTGGGGAATAGAGTAACAGCCTGTGGCATTTCTCAGCCCTGGGACCAGCCGAGGCCATGGAGGCGGCATCTTAGACTGTATAGGAGACTCCATGGCTACCGGAGCAGCCACGAGCTGCTGGTTCTGGGAGAGAGTAGGAGGTGACCTAGTCAGCAAAGATTATTTAATTGGGACAGATCAATTCACGCTTGAGTATTACTCCGTTCTCACACTGCTAATAAATACCTGAGACTGGGTAGTTTACAAAGGAAATGGGTTTAATGGACTCACAGTTGTATTCTGTTTATGAGGGCGACAAGCCGAAAATCTTAATTTATTTCCTCCTTTGAATGGCACCTTTTGGGGCACTCTCTGATGAGGCAGAATGTCCTTGTCTGTCCAGGGTGTTGTAGGTGGTCTACTGGGGCAACCCAGTTCCAGCAGGGTGCCCTTCAGGAAGGGGGTTCTTCCCACTTTCCAAAACCCCTCCCTCCGCAGTGAAGGCCGGCTGCTCCGTGGCCGTCCATGAGGGACGGACAGCAGCTCTGACGCCAGCTGGGGATGAAGCACTGGGGCTGGGGCTCAGCCTGGGGCTGAGTAGGCTTAGAGGTCATGCCGCCTGGGTCTGCGCCCTAGGAAACAGCACATGTGCCTGCGAAGGCTGCTTAGAGTAGGAATCTCAGGTACTCTCTGCACCTGCACGGGCGTGGCCTCCCCATCAGGAAGCACTCAGGTTTGTGGCCGTTCTCACTGGTTCCTTTGTGCCTTTCTTTATCTCTGAGATGAGTAGTTGCTCCTAACAGCATGTATTTGGACCTGATGTCAAAAATGAATGTGAAGAGTTCACACGTATTCTCACTGACTCGGCTGATGAGAGAGGTGACTTCCCAGATGTGCCCAGGGATGGATCTTCCTCTATTGTGCTGAGCCAGAGTCCCCCAGCTCTGCAGCTCTCAGGGTCGGATGAAGAGTGCAGTCCGGAAGTTGTTTTGTGAGCACCAGGCCTGAGCTCAGAGACAGACAGCTGCTGACGCAGGCAGCTTAGAGCCTGATACTCCTTAAACGGGTTAGACCTGGGGCAAAACTTAACCAGAAAACAACGTGCGCCCACAGCCAGGAGCCCTCCATGCTGTCTGTGCCTCGGCCACTGCCCGGGAAGTATGGAGGAGGAACATGGGGCAGGCCAGCTCTCCAGGGCATAAAGCAGCCCTGCCTGACGGCCTTGACCTCCCTGCAGCAGCCTTCACACCCCTTGCATTTTCCTTTAGAAGGTCCTGACTTTCCCATGCCTCTCAGGCCCTCACACCCTCAGGGATCATGGCCAGGAAGGGGAACAGGCCCAAATCCCGTGTTTTCTTGTCCACTCTGACCCAAGAGAAAGGCAGGTTTCTCCCAGTGCCCCATGACACGTTCAAGACACACTGACACGGGGATGCAGGCCTGTGCACAGAGCCCATGCCAGAGACGACACAGGGCTGCAGGCCTGTCCCAAGCCCAAGCCATGAGATAGATGAGAAGTGGATGCCCATGGCCCGATGTTCTCTCTGGAACGGAAACAGAGGGAGGAACGGTAGAGTCAGTGCTCAGGCCTGCAGCCCGGTGATGAGGGTCCTGCACAGGGAGGGGTCTAGGCTTTAATCTGGTAAAGAACAGATCCAAGAGAAGGAAAAAGGAAACTCCGTCCAAACCTTTAAATTTCAAACCTGTGCTGGACGGGGAGACCACTGCGCCTGTGCCGGATGGGGGAGACCCTAGCGACTGGGCCGGATTGGGGAGACCCTAGCGACTGGGCCGGATGGGGGAGACCCCCGCACCTGTGCCGGATGGAAGGAGACCGCAGCGCCTCTGCCAGATAAGGGGGAGACCCCCGCGCCTGTGCCGGATGCGGGAAAGGCCGCCCCGCCACTCTCTGCGGAAGGGGTTTTGTGTTACATCTCAAGCCCGGGAGTGTTCTTACTAAAACTTGGAAAGGTTTTTTTCACTGTTCAGTTGTAAGAATTCAAATTAGGACAAACCCAATTTTATTTCATTGAGAAGATGAGTTTTCCAATTTGGAATGTGTTTAAACACTATTTGGGGTCCAATTAGTGCGACCAAATACAATTCGTATGTGGCTGAAAAATCCATTCTTATGCTTGGCAGCTTGAAGAGTGAGTCTCAGGGACTTGGCCTCGCACAAATGCAATCAGAAGTCCCGACACCGGCCGGGCGCGGTGGCTCAAGCCTGTAATCCCAGCACGTTGGGAGGCTGAGGCGGGCAGATCACGAGGTCAGGAGACCAAGACCATCGTGGCTAACACGGTGAAACCCCGTCTCTACTAAAAATAAAAAATAAGAAATAATTAGGTGGGCGAGGTGGCAGGCGCCTGTAGTCCCAGCTACTCAGGAGGCTGAGGCAGGAGAATGGCGGGAACCCAACCAGGCTTCCTCCCGGGGTGGCCCAGCACCAGCAGAACGGCCGAGGTGCCTGTGGGATCTGCTGTTTCCCCAACTCCATTCAACTGGATTCAGTGTGGCCTCAGCTTCAGGGTCTGGGGCACCCACGCTGGGCACACCCAAGCCTTGGTTCTGGACTCCAAGATGCCCCAGACACGTCTCATCCGATTCAACTCGGTTCACACCAGACCCCAGAGCAGAGACAAGAAAAGCTTGCCCTGGGCCCCAGGGGACACCCAGAAGTTGCTTGTTATCAGAATCTGGAAAAAAGCGGACTGCCACTGAGGAAGAGAGAGCAGGGGACTCAAGTGCTGGGTGCGGCCTGGGCAAGCGGCGTTGGTGTGAACTACATGAGTGCTGAGGGCCTGAG
>NC_045448.1:1622863-1639781 GCF_002776525.5 Piliocolobus tephrosceles | reverse complement strand
CCTGGGAGCTGGCTGGGAGGCTGGGATGCTGTCCCCCATGGCCCAAACAGTGCAGGCATTTGTCAGGGAGGCGGGGGTGGGGGTGTTTGAGTATAAAAGGGAGCTCGTGTTTTCAGGCCAGGCTATTCACAAGAAACCCCCCAGCTCCTGGTGTGAGGGCCCAGATGGACCAGTGTGAACAGCCCTGTGAAACTTGACTTCTTCTAAAATTGGCAGGTCAGTTAATCCCACAGCCTGCACCACTTTCAGATAGTGGCTGTTCTCCCTGGGGCTAAGCCTCTCTATGGTCCAGCCTCCCTGGTCAGCCCGGGCATGGGCAGGAGCCCGTCCTCCCTGCACGAGGACACTCTTGGGGTTACGCCCTTCCACCGCCCCACTGCTAACGCCTGGCGATTCCCACCCATTTTACACTTCTTCCGGAAATGTTTGCTAAACACATCATGCCATCCAGGTACTTAGTCTAGACCAGGTATTGGCAAACATTTTCTACATAGGACCAGATGGCAAATATTTTAGGCTTCTGGGGCCATGTAGCTGTGTTGCAGTGTGACAGCCTCACGACACATGTGTGAGTGTGACCCTGTTTCAACACAGCGTCATGTGGTTCTACAGTTGGAACTTAATAGCTCTTCTATGTTGCAAAATGCTGTTATCCTTGTGTTTTTTTCTTACCACTAAAAACTGCAAATGCCATTCTTAGCTCAGTCTTAGCTTTCAGTGTCAGGCCCTGGGCTAGATTTGACCTTTCTCTGCTCCAGGTATGGTCAGAGGCTGCACAGTCTAAGAAACGCTGAGGTCCGGAAGGACAGAGGGTGTGGACAAGTCTGTAAAAATGCGGGTTTGGACCTAGACTGGCCATCAGGCTGCTGCTGACACGAGAACTTTCTTGGAAGATCCGGGAATGTACTGCTTCCTAGCAGCCTGAAAAACTTTTGGTGTTTCTTAAACAATCAGACACAGAACCCACGGTCGTCAGAGGGCTCCCCACTCGGCCACAGGCGACTCAGTGGTTCTGGAAATGCAGACTTGGATTCGCCAGTGCACATCGCTGACGATGGCAGAGGTGGCCGGCCCAGCTCCCAGCCAGGCCCCCAGATCCACTTGCGACACAGGCCCCACCCCGTGTAAGCACCTGTGATCAGGGACGCCTTCCGAGTGCCAGGAACCACGTACCGTGGCTACTGTGGGTTGGGTTTGGAAGAGAGACACCAGCCTTTGTGGTCCTCCCCAGCCTGCTCAGCCCCATCCTCAGAGGAGGCCTGGCGTATGAGGGGCTGGGCGGAGCCCCTGCATCACCTTGCTCAGCAGCGCTGTCTCCCATGACGTCACAGCGTGCTGGCCAGCTCCAAGACGTTCTGAGAGAGCTCTCCTTTACTCTGGGCCGCTAAGACTGGGTCAGAGGCCCCAGGAATAACAAATGTCTTCTCACTGCAAACATGCCTCACATCTCAGTGTGAGTGTATGTTGCGGGCAAGGAGCATTACTCCCATTTTCCAGGAAAAGAGCCCACAGTTTGCCTGGCTAGGATAGTAAGGAATGGGCAACAGTGACCCTGAGACACAGCCTCTTGCCACCCTGGAGGAAGGCCTCAGGCAAGCAAACGTGTCCACGTGCAAGAAGCCCGAGGCCCTATGTGTGTAGGCTGGAGATGCAGGAGATTCAGGGGCCGGGGGGGTGTGCTTGAGGGAGGTAAGGCTGTGAGACCTGGCAGATACCCATCAGTTCTGGTTTTGGGTCTCCAGGCATCCCCTCTGACCCTGGATGGGGCTCACCATGCAGCCTGGTTCGGGAGATGATCGTTTTGGCCAGGGCTTTGATGGGATGTTTATTCAAACTGCATATTTTGTTCCGCTGCTAAGTGGATTCAACATAATGAGATTTGTTCCATTTTGAGAAAATCAAAGCATTTATAAGCACGGGAGCCCCCTCTCCACCTCCACCCCAGCCACAGACCCGGGTAGCATGGGAAGGAACAGCCTGACTCTTGAGTCTCACAGAGATTCCTGAGCACAGATGTCTCTGCCTCTGCAGGAGGGGCTCGACTTCCCAGCAGAGAACATAGGCTGAAGAAGGAATGGATCTAAAACGTGTCCCCATGAATTTTGCTGGGGACAATGAGACAGGGTGCCACCCCTGCCTTGGGCACCCCACAGGCTGCTTCTCTGCTAAGCCGGGGGAGCAGCTGCACTTCCCTTTACTCTGAGCCCCAAAGACCAGATCAGAGGCCCCAGGAATAACAAATGTCTTCTCACTGCAAACACACCGCACCTGCCAGTGTGAGCTCATAATGCAAGGAGCATTATGCTCCTTTTCCAGAAAAACAGCCCACAGTTTGCCTGGCTAGGATAGGAAGGAATAGCCAGAAGCACCTCTGAGACACTCAACCAGAGGCGAGCTGGGCTGGGCTCATCCAGGAGGGCCCGCTGAGGGCTAGCGATGGGGAGGCCTCTGCAGGGTTCCCTGAGCACAGACAAGGGGCCGAGGGGCCTGGAGCAGCAGCCATCTAGGAAAGCCCCCGGGTGCACAGGGCAGGAGCCGCCCTCTGCTCAGGGAGATGGCAGAGGTGCCCGTCCTGCTGCTGGCCTTCTCCCTGCGTGGGCCTTTTAAAAACCTCGGGACCTGGACAATGGCGCCTCACCCGAGATTGGATTCCATCATAGAAAACCTACGTCTGCTTACACTGACGTCATCTCTAGTGAGGTCCCATCCACAGCTGCACACCAGCTGTGAGTGCAGGCACGTGGCCGCCCAGGAAGGGTTACAGAACGCTCTGGAAGACAAGCACCAGGCACGCAGCCCTTCGGGGCCCACCCAGGAGTCGTGGGAGGGCAGGCATCCACTCCTGAGCCTGCAAGGGGGCGGCTGGGAGGGGAACATTAATTTGATAAATAATCCCAAGGAACACAAATGAGAAGGTCACCAAGGACGTGCCTGGACATAAAGCTGTGTGATTTCGGTGGGTTCTCCACAGGGCACCGTCCCTGCAGGAATGGGGGGGCTGCGATTCCTTCCAAGGAGAAGGCCCGCCCTCCCCACTTCATCCTGGAGGGCATCTCCAGGGGGCTCCAGGTTTCTAACAGAGGGTCTGTGCCTGGGGCTGGTGACTGGGAGAACCCGGGATTTGACCCAGTCCAGCCAAGGGAGGGCCAGAACACAGGAGAAGGCAGGACCAAGTGGGAGAGGAGGAGAGACTCTCATGAGAGGACTTGGGAATGACATGTCGGGGAAGGAGAGGAGAGGAGCGGGTAGGCCAGGCAAGCCAGCCCTGAACTCTGCGGATCGGCTCAGTCTTCCAGGGAGCAGCCCCGGATCACGCACGGCAGAGGCACCCCTGGGTGCCCGAGGCAGACACCCCCACGGGCAGGGCAGCTCCCCGCCTGCTGCGTGTGAAGTTGGTCCTGTGTGGTTATAGGCAGAGGCCCTGACCTTGACCTTGATGATACTTAAATTATCTCTGGAATATTCAAGGAAGGGTCCGTGGTGGGCCTTTTTCCTTAGAGAAATGCAGGAAGACCACCCTGTGGTCACAGTGCCAGCCCGGTGCCATCTGAAGAGATAGTTTCACCCCCACACAGAAATGAGCATTGGAGGACTTAGCTGTGGCAGATTTGATTCAGGCCAGAAAGGAGAAGTATTCGCATCAAGTCAGTAAAACACTAAAGCCCCCTACACACTGCAGTCCCGTCAGGCCAGCTGAGAGAACAGGATGGCACAAGGAAACAGTGTCACTTCCCCAGCTGTCAAGTGCAAGGAATCCAAAGCATAGACAGCAGGTCCTTAAACAGCAAGCGCTCACCACTAAAGCCTTTTTCTTTGTTTCTTTTTTTTTTTTTTTTTTTTTTTAGCGAGACGGAATCTTGTTCTGTCACCCAGGCTGGAGTGCAGTGGTGTGATCTCAGTTCACTGCAGCCTCTGCCTCTCTGGTTCAAGCTGTTCTCATGTCTGAGTCTCCCAAGTAGCTGGGATTACAGACACCCGCCACCACGCCCGGCTAATTTTTGTATTTTTAGTAGAGACAGGGTTTCACCATGTTGGCCAGGCTGATCTCGAATTCCTGACCTCAAGTGATCTGCCTGTCTTGGCCTCCCAAAGTGCTGGGATTCCAGGCGTGAGCCACAGCACCAGGTCTGAAGTCTTTCTCCTTCAGCGAGAGGCCCCTTCTTCGCACCCGGTAGGCTGTGGCCCCCGGCAACGACCACGGGCTCCTAGGTCCTCCTGGTGTTACATGTCACACGCACTTGTGCGTTTCAGATTACCACGATGGAGAGCAACCTGAAGACCATCGAAGAGGAGAACAAAGTGATTGAGCAGCAGAATGAGTCTCTCCTCCACGAGCTGGCGAACCTGAGCCAGTCTCTGATCCACAGTCTGGCTAACATCCAGCTGCCGCACATGGTAAGTGACTGAGCGCACAAGGCAGGGATGTGGAGTCCTCACAGCGCACAGCCTAAAGTAGATGCCGTTTTTGTTGTTATTTTCATGGTTCCTCAGCCTTTGGCAAACGTTTGTGGTTACCACCCCGAAACCATACCGTTAACTGCTAGAAACATGGGCGGGGCTGACCCCATAAACTTAAGTGTGCTCTGAGCTGGCCTTTGAAATAGTATAAAACCAAGGGCACTATGCTATGATACTATTTTATGCTTTTGTAAATATACTATTAAGAAAATAAAAGTTGTATATGAACTACTATTTAATATCTCGTAGGATCCAATCAATGAACAAAATTTTGATGCTTACGTGACTACTTTGACGGAAATGTATACAAATCAAGATCGTTATCAGAGTCCAGAAAATAAAGCCCTACTGGAAAATATAAAGCAGGCTGTGAGAGGAATTCAGGTCTGAACAGCTGCTGTAGTGATGAAACTCTTGCTTAAAAAGGATGCCTCTTGTTTTTTGCTGCTGTAACTTACCAGAAAGTGTTCTATATTTATTTCTGTTTGAAACAGTGTTATGCTTACAAGACTTCATAATGATTTTATGTCTTGCTTTAAAGATAGTACCTGCAGAATAGTTTTTGAATACACCCACATTTTGTACGTTTCCATGTAAGCTGACATAGTGTTCTGCCATGTAATGTTTATAGCTGCTGATGTATGCACATTTGGGGGTCTATCTATTTCTGAAGAGGTAAGCTGATCAAAATAAATAGAGTGTAAATTCTTTTTAATGCTTTAGTGATTAAATGTTTTAGTATTTTGAACTGAAATGGACACACACACACACACACACACAGCTTTGAATGACCATGTTGTGGCCAAGCAGCCGCTTTTTAGACGTTATCATTTTGCCTCATGTTGGAGGACTTTATGGAATTTAAGAAATACATTTTGTGTGCATATTGTTTCATAGCAAGAATTGGTTGCAAAAATGCTTTATTTTTGAACAATGCTTGGAAATATTATGTGACTTTTTTGTTTGTTTGTTTTAGGAGGATGGTGTATGGTGGGGGCAATAAATGAGGTTTTTTGCATTCCAAGGAAATGGCATATGGATTAACTGTAAGAAATGAAATAAGTAATTTATTGTAAGACAACATCAAGCCATGGAAACTTGGCAGAAGATTCAAAGCAGCTTAAACAGCACTTTTAAATTAACTCCTAAGCATTACATGGTGTGACTATGGAAACTCCAGTTAAGACAGGATCTTATCAGAGGTGGACAACGTGAAGATTTCCTTTTCCATTTTCAATAAACTTTGGAACAACCTTCTCGTATCTCCCCTAGAGTTTCGTGCCCCTCTGAACTGTCTGTTGTTGCAATGTAGTTTATCAACAGAATTTGTGTGTTTTCGATTTAAGCTAAAAGATAATTTAAGAACATTTATTTCCCCTTTTCACTTTAAAAAATTATGATTATTCCTATTATTGTTATGAACCTTCTTATTTTACATTTGAGGGATAAAGGCAAATGATTTGTGAGTCTTCTAGTTACTGGACCGAGTTTTCTGCTGGATCTGGTGGGAAGGCAGCTCGGTCAAGTTTCTCTCCTGCTCCCCCTGCCCGACTTTGACTCTGAATAAGCATTTGGTCCTATTCAGAGGACTCTTACCACGACATTTCTGTTCTACACTTGGTTGGAGACCAGTTGACCATAGAGCATTTGCAGAGCCTTGTTGTTTGATTTCTTGTGACTATTCTAAGAATGAATGCAATCAGATTTTAAAAGTAACTAAATATACTTCAGCACTTTTTTGCTTTAAACTAGATCATCTTAGACTTGTTTATACCTTCCAGATTTGATTGTTTTACTCCAAATGACTGCACTATATGTATGCATAAGACCACTTTTGAGCGCTGCGTTCCCCCTTCTGAGTAGTCCTTTGACGATGTGTTGTGTTTTCTGATGTTGACTTGATTTCCATTTAATAGCATCTCTTCCTTCCATGTCTTGATGTTATGCAGGAAGTACAGACGTACTTTAAATTTTTGTTATGAGATAAAAAAAAAAGATGGGTTTTGTAAAAATAAAAAAAAATATTTTTAGCAGAACAGGACTTACAGGGTCATTGTCCCCACAATGTGCCAGTCGACTATTTGCACTTACCTTGTCCTATATATCCGTACGGAGGTGTGCAATTCCTCGTGTCAGTAGCCTTGTGACACTGAACCTGGATGGATTATAGAGGAGCCCTCATGGCCGATCAATAATGTTGCGAAGGGAGACTACAGGGATCTCACGACAAATATTCTGATACAATACTCAACCTCGGTATATATATATATGTATAAATATATGTATATCCCAGCGGCACTTTATACTGTTCACTGTACAAAAGCTTACAGTTTTCCACAAGGACTTTAATAACTAGCTGGGAAAAAGATGATGTAATTACTTTGGGGCTCTGCGGAACCTTCTCTGTACAGCGCCCCCTTTCTGTTGTGCTATTGGTTGCAGCTGCCATGCTCAGAATGCGTTTTGAGAGCTGAAGCAAGGTGCTTGCAGTCACCTGAGGCCGTCCGTGTGGCCCAGGGCCCCAGCCGCCTTTAGGGCCCCCATTGTTCATAACAGCATATGCATTTCCCCACCGCGTTGTGTCTGCAGCTTCTTTGCCAATATAGTAATGCTTTTAGTAGAGTACTAGATAGTATCAGTTTTGGATTCTTATTGTTATCACCTATGTACAATGGAAAGGGATTTTAAGCACAAACCTGCTGCTCATCTAACGTTGGTACATAATATCAAATCAAAAGTTATCTGTGACTATTATATAGGGATCACAAAAGTGTCACATATTAGAATGCTGACCTTTCATATGGAATTATTGTGAGTCATCAGAGTTTATTATAACTTATTGTTCATATTCATTTCTAAGTTAATTTAAGTAATCATTTATTAAGACAGAATTTTGTATAAACTATTTATTGTGCTCTCTGTGGAACTGAAGTTTGATTTATTTTTGTACTACACGGCATGGGTTTGTTGACACTTTAATTTTGCTATAAATGTGTGGAATCACAAGTTGCTGTGATACTTCATTTTTAAATTGTGAACTTTGTACAAATTTTGTCATGCTGGATGTTAACACATCTTACTCTAAATAAAAAAGGTGTTGCCACATTTGTAGCACGAAGGATCTCTAACCCGGGTCTGCGTCTTCACTTGAGTCTGGGAAATGCTCTCTGGGGCCCCGTGGGATCCACTCGAAGCCTTTCACTCCAGCTTAGTTGCTTTTAACATTTTTACCAGTTTGGTTCTCAACTCTGAGGCATATAGGAGTCAATGACTTTTAGAAAACTATGTGAGTGTCTCGGCATCCCCACTGGGCCGTCCTTTTCCCGTTTGCTGTTGCTCCTGCCCCTCGCTGGGCCAGGCCATCTGAGAGCCAGCCTGGATGGAGGACATGGTGCCTCCCGGCACAGGGCTCCCCTGGACAGGGAATTCTCCGCCAGCAGCCCTGCAGCCACCACACTTGGGGGCGTTGCCATTGTGCTTTGGTGAACATCTCAGCGCGCCTAGGCCGGGCAGTCACGTCCTTTGTAGAGGCTTTCTTCTGGAATCCAGTCGAGGAGGTGCACTGCTCCCAGCTGGTCCGTCCCTGTCCCTTCTCTGTCCCTGTCACCTCCTTATTACTGAGCAGTTTCTCAGCCTGCTGTCTCCCAGATCACAGACAGTTTTCAACTGCCCAGGACCGTTGTTTTACAAAATGTCCCAAACTGGCTGCCACCTCCTGACTGATTCAGGTGAACTGGGAGACGTGTCCTTCTCCAGTTTCACGTCGGGAGCAGAAGGACAGACGGCCCATCGTTGGTTACCTGGGCATTGAAAGATGATGCCTTGTTACTTCCATGCTGTTGGCAAGGATCCCAGCAGCAAGTCACCCGTAAAACTTAAATTGCCCTTCAAATATAGTTTAACAATGAATTACCCACTTTCACATCAACTGTATTAGTAAATGTCATGGTTTGAAATTCCAAAACTACCCTCCTCTCATAGACATAATCACCCAAAATATAACATTTGAGAAAGGGACTCTGACAACCTTGGTTAAATTTCATAATTTATTCCCAGTAGTGCCTTCAGCTGCTTCACGATTCAAGGTCCCCTGGGCACTTCTCATAAGCTAGTGTGTTCTGATGGCTCGTTGGCGACAGCGATGCCTCCTGGAAGCGCTGGTGATTGCAGTGAGTCCCCCTCCAGTCCTTGGTGGAGTCCTCAGAGCTGACAGAAGAGAGGGGCGACTCTCACTCCTGCGGCCCTGCATCTCTGTCTCTCTAGACCCGCGGGGTGGAAGAAGCTCTGTCAAAGGCTGTCTTTAGGAGCAAGCCAAGTTAATGATGTAGGACTCAGGTCTGTCTGTTAGGATTATTAAAAGCTATTTTTCCATAGGAGCAGAGTATGCCTGAGAATTGGCGTAAATATTTCAGAAAGCAACTTAATATTTTCAAAAATCTTAGAAAATTTATATTTTGCCTCAATCTCAGTCTGTACTAGAAATACCAAAACAATTACAAATGTACCAAAATCAATAAAAACAACCCTAAAGTCCTATTACGGAGGAATGATTAAGCAATTCATGATCCATGAACTTTATGGAGTACTAGAGAGCTCTTAAAATAATGGCTATAAAAACCTTTTAATAAGGGGATTATGATAAAGTAGGTGAAGAGTATAGAAAAAAATTACAAATGCATGAAGGGGCACACTGTCAACAAAAAGAGTTGGACTCTGTAAAATATTTGAAGAGATTTATTCTGAGCCAAATATGAGTGACCATGGTCCATGACACAGCCCTCAGGAGGTGCTAAGAACATGTGCCCAAGGTGGTCGGGGCACAGATTGATTTTATACATTTTAGGGAGGCATGAGACATCAACAAATACATTTAAGATATACATTGGTTTGGTCCAGAAAGGTGGGACAACTCAAAGTGGGGGCTTCCAGGCTATCGGTGAATTTAAACATTTTCTGGTTGACAATTGGTTGAGTTTGTCTAAAGACCTGGAATTGATAGAAAGGGAATGTTCAAGTTAAGATAAAGATTGTGGAAACCAAAGTTCTTTTGAAGTCTTTAGTGACTTCTCTTAGAGACAATAGATGGCTAATGTTTCCTGTTCAGATTTTATTTTATTTATTTATTTTTTGAGATGGAGTCTCACACTATTGCCCAGGCTAGAGTGCAATGGTGCAATCTTGGCTCACTGCAGCCTCCACCTTCTGGGTTCACGCAATTCTCATGCCTCAGCCTCCCGAGCAGCTGGGATTACAGGCACACACTGTCACATTTGTATTTTTAGTGGAGACGAGATGTCACCATGTTGGCCAGACTGATCTTGAACTCCTGACCTTGTGATCCTCCCACCTCAGCCTCCCAAAGTGCTGCAATTACAGGTGTGAGCCACTGCACCTGGCCTTCCTACTCAGCTCTTAGTTAATCTCTTCAGGATTGAGAGGGCCTAGAAGAAAAAGATCGAGTTATATTAACAGAGATTCTTTACAGATGCAAAATTTCCCCTACAAAGAACAATTTTGCAGGGCCATTTCAAAATATGGCAAAGAAACATGTTGTAGGGTAAAATATTTTGATTTTCTTCCTTGTCTTGTAATGTTGTGCCAGAGTCAGGTTGGAAAATTAAGTCGTGATATATAGGTTGAATAAAACCCATCTGATGAGAATGTATGGTTTGCAGGGCATGACTCCCCAGACCCCTTCAATAGGAATTTGGGCAAGATAAAAAAAATCAGAGTTTCGTCTCAGCCTTAGCAAAATAAACTTCTGAATTGGTTGAGACCTGTCTCAGACACTTACTGGTTTACGCAACACAGCTGGGTAATGAGGCAGAGCTCAGGGTCTTAAGGGAGAAGCAGTTTAAGTGTATGAAGACAATCAGGCTTTCAGCCTTTGTATTTCACTTACTTCGACACTCACAAGTTATCAGTCACCGTTCAGACCCTGGGTCAAGCGAGAAACAACACAAAGAAAAACTCCCATCCTAACAAATGTAGTTGGCACAGCCCTCCTTGTATAATAATAAAACAGGCACATGGCAGCTCCCGGGCACCCCGATTTTCTGTATCAAATAGAGTGGCCGAAGGGGAAGCCTCACAGCTGGTCTGAATGAGGCCTTCCCTGTGTGAGGCCAAACATGGGGTTTGCTGGACTTTCCTCCGGATGGAGTCACCTTTGGTCTCTGACACCATCCTTGCATCCTAATTTCCTTTCATCCTCTTCTTGTTTTTCAATTTAATGGGTTTTTTCTTTCTAGAGCATTGTTCATGTCCTTCCAGTTGCTTCGAGTCTTCGTTGAGCAAGGTAAGATAAGGAAATAAAGAAGGATCAGTATTGCCCACAAACAGGGATGCGCATGTGGATGGCCAGACAAGGCGGGAAATTAATCAGAGAAGGAAAGAAGAGGGAGGGGCCGGTGATGGAATCAGGAAATTGAGAATTCCGTCTTAGAGCCCGAAAGAGAGATAATCGAAGGTAAATCATGGCTATCAATACTTAGGGCCCAACAGCTGTCCCCGGCTTCCACCACAGCCTTGTTTTCTGGCCGAATGTGGTGGGAGCCCGGCCTTCCTTAGGATCCACCCCTCCCCTCGGAGGCTGGTAGCCTTGCCCAGCAACAGCAGAGAACCATGCTCTTTCCGCAGGCCACCAACAAAACGTGTGAAGCGTCTGATAAAAACCATGAACAATCATTGTTTCCCTTTAAACATGTGAAGCGTCTGATAAAAACCACGAACAATCATTGTGTTTCCCTTTTCTAAGGAACAAATTGTTTCCTCTCATGTGTGAGATGCAAACAGTAGGCGTTCAACTCATTTGCCTTCTTTGATATGTGGGGAACAAAAACACCCAAGACCATCTGGGGAGAGAGCCAGAGACGCCGTCGTTGAACTCTCGTAGGCGTCAGCCCCAAGCGAGGTGTCTCACACAGCTGTCCCCACAGAAGGGGCCTCCGGACACCTGAACAGCATCTGCCCCTGAAACCATCCTTGTCAGGCGTGTCCGACAGCAGAGGTGTTCCTGAGAAATGTCTCACCGCAGTGAGACTGGTCATGGAAAAGCCCAACCCTCTCCTCATTTTTTCCCGAAGAGAGAATCTCTGACCCTCTATCCAGGAGGGGACCGTGTTGGAGTCAACAGGACTCTGTCTCCCTCCTGTACTAGGAATAACCTCTTTAAAGGGAGATGTGGCCTAGGAATATTAGAATCCAAGTAAGACGTGACCTATCCAGAAAAGAAGGTTTAAGAAGAATACAGCAGGCCGGGTGCGGTGGCTCAAGCCTGTAATCCCAGCACTTTGGGAGGCCGAGACAGGCGGATCACGAGGTCAGGAGATCAAGACCATCCTGGCTAACACGGTGAAACCCCGTCTCTACTAAAAATGCAAAAAATTAGCCGGGCGTGGCGGCGGCGTCTGTAGTCCCAGCTACTCAGGAGGCTGAGGCAGGAGAATGGCGGGAACCCGGGAGGCGGAGCTTGCACTGAGCTGAGATCCGGCCACTGCACTCCTCCAGCCTGGGCGACAGAGCGAGACTCCATCTCAAAAAAAAAAAGAATACAGCATTGTCATGTTCAAAGATCTTCAGAACTTAGGCACTAGTTTAAAGTTATTTAGATAGAATTGAGTGCAGAGGTTAATCAGGGGATATAGAAGTCTAGATGGAGGTTGCCGACTTTACAAAGAAATGAAGAATTGAGGTTGTGACAATACCTTAAAATGAGATCATAACTCGGGCACCGTGTCTCTCACCAGACACTCCCAGCCTGTCTCTCTGATGGTTTACAAAACCTCATCAAGTTGGGAAAACCACCCCCAAAATTACGTGGGAGCCTCAAATTGTTTCCTTAGTAGGGTGGAAATAAGCAAAGACTGCCCAAACGACAACAGACTGAGGCTACTTATCCCGAGCTCCTTAGAGCTAGGGAGCCGACCGCCATCACTTGCATTTTTGCAGAGACTCCAGCAGGCTGGGTGTGGGAGATTCCCAGGGGAAGGGAAGGCACCTGGTGAGCCCCAATGGAGGCTGCTGGCCTGGGAGCTGGGGCGGCAACTGGAATCGGGGCATCCCGTGTGAGTGTCGGGGGAGCACGTTTGTCTTTCTCGGGTTGTCCTCAATGGACGTCAGGGCAGGAGTCAGGGCAGTGAGTCATTAAGCTCTGACCAGTTGGGGCTGATTGTTACGGGGGGTTGCTGCTCAGCTTTTTGGATCGTCACTAGGGACAGCGATCAGGACTCCTGCAAGTCTGATTTGCAGATAGCAGGTGGGCATCCTGGGCTGTTCGTCGCAGGTAAGGGCTTGGTCTCCTGTGCCGTCTGTGGGTCTGATTTCTGCTTTTACATGTGGTTGGTCCGTTGTCCACTTGTATTTTCGTCTCTCAGTCGTAGGCATCTTTCAACGTTGCAAAAATTAGAATGAAGAAATAAACCATTTTCTGTGTTAGAATTAGGCATAATTAGCATTTTAGGAACTGAAATATTTAAGAGAATCTGATCAATTAAAGTGATGCCTCCGCCATGGGACTAAAATTTCAATTGTGTATTTTTGTTATTGATGTAACTGTGATCCCTCCACATGTGCACCCAGCCGCATTAAAAGAAACACAGCCCTGCTGCTTATCGGCTTTATTGTCAAAAAAGAAAAAAAATACAAGGATGCAACAGACAGTGGAGCTTCTAGGGGCGTGCGAGCACATCGCACTTGTAAAACCTGTGTGGAAGGTTTAATGATCTTCAGTTCACCACTTTGTGGACAGGACCAAAAGTTAATCAAAGGACCCCTAAATCTCGATTGCTCACACACCTGTCGTATTTAAACAAATGAACAGCTTTTGTAAGTTGAGTTTTTAAAAGCTTAAGGAAAGGCTTGGTGCTGTGGCTCATGCCTGTAATCCCAGCACTGTGGGAGACTGAGGCAGATGGATTACCTGAGGCCAGGAGTTCAAGAGCAGCCTGGCAAACACGGCGAAACCCTATCTCTAGTAAAAATACAAAAATTAGCCGGGTATGGTGGTGCACGCCTGTAATCCCAGCTACTTGGGAGGCTGAGGCAGGAGAATTGTTTGAACCCAAAAGGCAGAGGTTGCAGTGAGCTGAGATCACAACACTGCACTCCAGCCTGGGTGACAGAGTGAGACTTAGTCTCAAAATAAAATAAAAGCCTTAGAAAGAACTAGGATTTTTCAATGTGTCATTTTAAAGGTGAAGTAACTTCTATTTTGCATTGAAAAAAATCTTTGAGTGGCCGAGCGCCGTGGCTCACGCCTGTAATCCCAGCACTTTTTGAGGCCAAGGCAGGTGGATCACCTGAGGTCAGGAGTTTGAGACCAGCCTGGCCAATATGGTGAAACCCCATCTCTACTAAAAATACAAAAATTAGCTGGACGTGGTGGCACACACCTGTAATCCCAGCTACTCAGGAGGCTGAGGCAGGAGAATTGCTTGAGCCAGGGAGGCGGAGCTTGCAGTGAGCTGAGATCGTGCCACTGCACTCCAGCCTGACAGAGTGAGGCTCTGTCTCAAAAAAAAAAAAAAAAAAAAAAGAACAGAAAAAATATTTGAGCAAGGCCTCAAAGAAACGAAAGCATGTATTATCTTGTTATCACCTCCTCGGTGCTGGAAAGACCTGCCTTGACCGAAGTCCAGTCAGGCTCCTTAGGCTTGACCTTAGCATTCTCCCTGTTGGGCCTGCCTCTCCCAGTTGTGGCAAAAATATTACGTTGCTTTGGAGAGAATCCCCCACCCTCCACATCTGACCCCCTCCATAGCTAACTGGGTTCCTCATCTCTCCCCATCCACAGGCGACACCTGATCCTCCCGCTGCCTTCAGCAAGAGTCCTGTTTGGTGTGAGACCTTTCCTCACTCATCATGAGGTCACGACCTGGCTGACCCTCCTAGAATGAAAGGCAGGTTAACAAGAGACAAACGCAATGCATTTCTTTAATCCAAGTTTTCTGTAGCCTCCGAGGCTTCCAAAGGAAGACCCGAAGACCAAGGGAAAACTGAGGTTCTGCTCAGATTCCATGGAGACGGGCGGCCACGCAGAAACATGACGGAGACGGGCGGCCACGCAGAAACATGACGGAGACGGGTGGCCACGCAGAAACATGACGAAGATGGGCAGTCATGCAGAAACATGACGGGACAAAGAGAGAGATCGCCCAGCAGGGGCCCCAGCAAGGCCGGGCTGTCCACATTCCTCTCAGCCTCTCTGTGTAGCATGCTCTGGGGGCTCGGGAATTGACACCCCAAAATGTGGTACTTTGACATGTTGAACTGAAGAGACAGCCTCTCCAGGTCTCTCTGGTCTCCTCCCTCGCGTCCCGTCGGAATCCCCCGCCTCCCGAAGCACAGGGTGAAGCTGCTCTCTGCAGCTCCCTTCTCTGCCCAAAGTCTGGACCCACCAAAGAAGGAAACGGTCACCCCTGGCCTCTTCCTTGAGTTTTTCTCGGCTGGATTCCCATCACAGAAAGAAAGACCAAACTCTCAAGCCACCTGGACAGACACGTGTCATAAGCCATTGTCTGCTCTGTGGGCCCAACAGACGTTGCCTCAGGTCACTGTATATTCTTCAAGCCCATTGAATTTCCCCAAAGGTCATTTACTACCCGCTAAACTCATCCACACGCCCCACCTCCCTTTCCCCTAAAAGGACGGGTGTATCAGCGTCTGTCCCATCGCACGGTGAGGCAGTCACTTCCTCACGCTGTGCCTGCTCCTATCTGCGTCCTTTACTCTTAGTAGTCGTCCTTTGACCAGAGGACTTTCAGCAAACCTTCAGCGGGTGAAAAGGGGGTTTCCCCTTGGCCCCTGCAGTTTCTTCCTCCTGTCTACGGGACAGGACCCTTCTGAAATGAGTGTCTTGAAGGCAGATGGGAGAAAGTGACCCTTCCGGGTTTTTGGCTTGCTTCTGGGGAAGGGACCTCTAGTTTCTAGGACCTGCCTCGGGGCACAGGAATTCCAGTTTCTACCAATGCTTCAGGGGAGGCTGAGGAGGGAAAGAGGAGAATGAGAGACCACAGCCTAGCTTCAGAGCCTTTCCGCATCCTGCAACTCAAAGAACACCGCAGCCAAGGTACGTACCTTGAGGTATCATGCTCTGAGCCCCGACGTCTGCAAAGGGAGGTGTCACTCTCCTTAGTGCACCACAGGAAACCAGCTGAGAAAGCTCAATGCTTTGTCCCAAGTCACAGGGCAGGTGCGAGGCAGTGCAGAGAACCCGGTCGGAGCCCCCCGCACCCTGAGAGCTGCCCCCAGAGTTAGGATCCCAGGGAAACGTGTGAGCTCCGTCCGATGCACGGCTTCCTTCCGTGAGACGTCAGTCCATGTGCGTGAAGGGCACAGGAGGCAGGCAGTCCTGTGGGTGGTTCATGGGAAGAACAGCACCGTGACCACAGCACGCTTGCAGCTCTCAAAAAGAAAAAAGAGCAAAGGAAAGAAAATTAAAAGTTAGGGCTGAACGGGGAGCTAGAACTAACATCAGAGCCCTTAAGTGTCTGCCACTGGGCTAGAAGGTGAGGTGGCACCTCCCTGTGTGACATGGAGCCTAAGACAGGCTCTCCCTGTGTGGGAACTCATGTAGAGCCCGCGGTCCCCATTCACGGCCCCACGGGAGCTCACCAGGAGAGACTGCAGCAGCTCATCAAAGTCCGCACTCTCCTCCCGGGACAGGTGGGGCTCCAGTTCCCGCCTCCCCTCTCCTCAGGTGGAGCCTCAATAGAGCTGGCAGATATCAATCAGGTAACGGCAAACTGGTTTCTAACCAACGGAACGTTACGTGGGCAGGACTGCCCTGGAGGGGAGAAAAAAATAAAATCCTTTTCCTCTGCCCATCACAGGTTCCACAGCTGTGGCCTAGTAAACTAGACTTGAGAGAAACAGGCTAACATGAGAAAAATAGAAGTTTATTCACACATGCCTCTCACAGGTACACACAGCACACCAAGTGTGAGAGTGCTGGAGTGTGTAGAACTTGTGTTTATCCATCATCTCAGACTCAGACAGAGGAAAGAGGTTTTGAGTTTCTGGGTGCAGTTGGCCAATTACAGGAAAGTGAGCAGGGAAAGCAGGTAGGCCCACCTCTGCTGGTGAACCTCTGCTGGTGAGGCTCTGCTGGTGAACCTCTGCTGGTGAACCTCTGCTGGTGACCCTCTGCTGGTGAGGCTCTGCTGGTGAGGCTCTGCTGGTGAACCTCTGCTGGTGAGCCTCTGCTGGTGAGGCTCTGCTGGTGAGCCTCTGCAGGTGAGGCTCTGCTGGTGAACCTCTGCTGGTGAACCTCTGCTGGTGAGGCTCTGTTGGTGAACCTCTGCTGGTGAGGCTCTGCTGGTGAGGCTCTGCTGGTGAACCTCTGCTGGTGAGGCTCTGCTGGTGAGCCTCGGCTGGTGAGCCTCTGTTGGTGAGCCTCTGCTGGTGAGCCTCTACCGGTGAGCCTCTGCTGGTGAGCCTCTGCTGGTGAGGCTCTGCTGGT
>NC_045448.1:1622576-1622763 GCF_002776525.5 Piliocolobus tephrosceles | reverse complement strand
CTCTGCTGGTGAACCTCTGCTGGTGAACCTCTGCTGGTGAGGCTCTGCCGGTTAGGCTCTGCCGGTGAGCCTCTGCCGGTGAGCCTCTGCTGGTGAGGCTCTGCCGGTGAGGCTCTGCTGGTGAACCTCTGCTGGTGAGGCTCTGTTGGTGAACCTCTGCTGGTGAGGCTCTGCTGGTGAGGCTCTG
>NC_045448.1:1614029-1622566 GCF_002776525.5 Piliocolobus tephrosceles | reverse complement strand
CTCTGTTGGTGAACCTCTGCTGGTGAGGCTCTGCTGGTGAGGCTCTGTTGGTGAGCCTCTGCTGGTGAACCTCTGCTGGTGAGGCTCTGTTGGTGAGCCTCTGTTGGTGAACCTCTGCTGGTGAGGCTCTGTTGGTGAGCCTCTGCTGGTGAGGCTCTGCTGGTGAACCTCTGCTGGTGAACCTCTGCCGGTGAGGCTCTGCCGGTGAGCCTCTGCCGGTGAGCCTCTGCTGGTGAGGCTCTGCCGGTGAGGCTCTGCTGGTGAACCTCTGCTGGTGAGGCTCTGTTGGTGAACCTCCGCTGGTGAGGCTCTGCTGGTGAACCTCCGCTGGTGAGGCTCCGCTGGTGAGGCTCTGCTGGTGAGGCTCTGCTGGTGAACCTCTGCTGGTGAGGCTCTGCTGGTGAACCTCTGCTGGTGAGCCTCTGCTGGTGAACCTCTGCTGGTGAGGCTCTGCTGGTGAGGCTCTGCTGGTGAACCTCTGCTGGTGAGCCTCTGCTGGTGAGGCTCTGTTGGTGAACCTCTGCTGGTGAGCCTCTGCTGGTGAGGCTCTGCTGGTGAGCCTCTGCTGGTGAGCCTCTGCTGGTGAGGCTCTGCTGGTGAGCCTCTGCTGGTGAGGCTGTGTTGGTGAACCTCAGCTGGTGAACCTCTGCTGGTGAGGCTCTGCTGGTGAACCTCTGCTGGTGAGGCTCTGCTAGTGAGGCTCTGCTGGTGAACCTCTGTTGGTGAGCCTCTGCTGGCGAGGCTCTGCTGGTGAGCCTCTGCTGGTGAGGCTGTGTTGGTGAACCTCTGCTGGTGAGCCTCTTCTGGTGAGGCTCCGTTGGTGAGGTTCTGCCGGTGAACCTCTGCTGGTGAGCCTCTGCTGGTGAACCTCTGCTGGTGAGGCTCTGCTGGTGACCCTCTGCTGGTGAGGCTCTGCTGGTGACCCTCTGCTGGTGACCCTCTGCTGGTGAGGCTCTGCTGGTGAGCCTCCGCTGGTGAGCCTCCGCTGGTGACCCTCTGCTGGTGACCCTCTGCTGGTGAGGCTCTGCTGGTGAGGCTCTGCTGGTGAGCCTCTGCTGGTGAACCTCTGCTGGTGAGGCTCTGCTGGTGAGCCTCTGCTGGTGAGCCTCTGCTGGTGAACCTCTGCTGGTGAGGCTCTGCTGGTGAACCTCTGCTGGTGAGGCTCTGCTGGTGAGCCTCCGCTGGTGAGCCTCTGCTGGTGAGGCTCTGCTGGTGAGGCTCTGCTGGTGAACCTCTGTTGGTGAGGCTCTGCTGGTGAACCTCTGCTGGTGAACCTCTGCTGGTGAGCCTCTGCTGGTGAGGCTCTGCTGGTGAGGCTGTGTTGGTGAACCTCTGCTGGTGAGGCTCTGCTAGTGAGGCTCTGCTGGTGAACCTCTGCTGGTGAGGCTCTGCTAGTGAGGCTCTGCTGGTGAACCTCTGTTGGTGAGCCTCTGCTGGTGAGGCTCTGCTGGTGAGGCTCTGCTGGTGACCCTTTGCTGGTGAACCTCTGCTGGTGAGGCTCTGTTGGTGAGCCTCTGCTGGTGAACCTCTGTTGGTGAACCTCTGCTGGTGAGGCTCTGCTGGTGACCCTCTGCTGGTGAACCTCTGCTGGTGAGCCTCTGCTGGTGAGGCTGGCCTGCAGATTGAAGCCTGGCTTGCACCCCAGTAGCAGTTGCTGAGACTCTGCTGCTCTTCCTGGTGCAGAAGAGGGAGACATCTTGGACAAATGTAAATTTCCTTCACAAAAGGAAAACATGCTCCTGTTTTAGAGCTTTTTCTGAACCTACTGTGAGGAAAGAAAATAACTTTTATCTAAGGAATGTGAACCCTTTCAAATTCTTAGGTCCAGAGAGGCTCAAATGGGATAGCAATCAGGACCTACCACTGCCTTGAGCTGCGTGTCCATCCCTTGAAACTTCTCTCTGTTGCCGTAGTAGCCTCCTTACACCCCACCAGACACCGTAACCCCCTGCCTATTGTTCACCAATGTATCCGCAATCGCTAATCAATGCTATTGCTGCAAATCAATGAGAATTGCTGCAAACCACTTTGCACCAGCCCCCTCTCCGTCCCCCTGCTTTTGGTTTTAAAAACTGCCTATACCAAAGGCGGAATGGACCTCCTGGCCAAACCCAGTGAGGGTTGCCTGGGGCTGAGTCTTGACCTCCCAGCCAGGGTTGCTTGGGGCTGAGTCTTTCAGGCCACTGTCCTTGCTTTGGCTCAAGTCAACCCCTTAAATCACATTTTGTGCTTCTGCCTCTTTCTTCCTTTTAGGTCGACAGTTGGTTCCTAATGTCCTTTAGCTCAAAATGATCTAGCAAAAGTAGAATAGAGAAGTGGCTAAATCTCATGTCCACCCTTGTTTCTTCTGTGGGTAGAAGGACCTTGCCTCCCTGGGTCCCCATTAGGGCAAGTTTAAAATTTGAGCCAGTATACAATGTCTGTGAAGCCAAAAGAAAGGTCCAGAGACCTCAACGATGAATTCCCTCCTGTTCATCACAAGAAAGTTCCCTCCTGTAACCCTACCCATCTTGGTGTTGTCTATAGCTTCTAACTCTTTTGTGTGTGCGAGTCTGACCCTCCTAATTCTAGATGCTCGGAATCTGAGAGCAGCTGCCTATAGAGAATTATACAGAGAAGCAGCATTTTCACTTCAGAAAAGGCACTCGATATTTGTTGAAATAGTAAATTTTGGAAAGCTGAAAGGACAGTTAAATGCATTGTTCAAAGGAAAACCTTAGCCAAATTAAATTTAACAGAGTTTAATCGAGCAATGGATGATTGGTGAATCAGGCAGCCTCCTGAGCTAGGGGAGGCTCAGAGCCATGAAGTGGAAGAGCACAGCCATGGCCAGCACAGCCATGAAGTGGAAGATTTAGGGACACCAAAAGGAAAGTGACAGACAGAAAATGGACTGGTTGCAGCCGGACTGGTTGAAGCTCAGTGTTTGCCTTATTTGAACAAGGTTTGAGCAGCTGGCCTCCTCTGATGAGCCAAAACTTGGTGACTGGCATAAGAGTAGGTTACAGCGTACAGAGAAAGGAAGCTCTAGGCTGAACTTAATTCAACAGGAACTTGCAGTCATTTTAGTCTCCAAAGTGCTGGATTTTAGTCTTTCAGGAGTGACAGAACACACTGATAACTGGAAGCAAAGCAGACAGAAAACAGTCTAAGGAAGAGGTGTTGTCAAGCAAAAGCACCAGAACTTGCCACCCCAAAAAAGGCCCATTTGGCATAAAGATGATTTTGAGCTGAAGGACATTGAGAATGAGCAGATGCAGGGAAGACTCTAAAAAACAGGGCACAAGCTTTCCTTTTGTGAGGACAAGTTACTTTTGTAAACGGTGTCTCCCTCTCCTGTACGAGGACTCTTAAAGCAAGGTCATTCAAGAACCAGAGACCGCAAAGGTGAATTCTCCCCTGTTCCTCACAAGACAGCTTCTGCTCTTATCAATGCAGAAGACCAGGCCTCTGTCTGCAGAGCAGCCCTGCCTGACAGCCTTCGTGCACACACAGCACTTTTCCTGATCACCTCCTCACAACTTGTCTCCTCCACCCAGAAGCCCTCAACCCTTCTCCTTTGCTGGTATTTAAACCCAGGCTCTGAACGCCCCCGGGAAGCACTCGTCCCTGGGGGCTCCCTGGTGGAAGCAGAGGCTGTAATCTTTGGTTTGCTTTCTCCTGGTTGTCTGCCTTTGGCTGGTCTCACTTGTGTGGTCCAAGCTGGAGAACCTGGGATAAATAGAGAAAAAATGTTTTTCTTCCCCTGAACTACAGACAAGATTGTGAGAAGTTTCCCAAGTTTCTAACTGACAACTTTTGACAGTTATCTGTCTAACATGAGCTGTTGGTGTGGCTCTTTACCTTTTTAATAAAATCATCTGAAAAAGCAAAAAGTGAAATAGTTTTCCTCAGTATGCCAAGAGAGTTATTGAATACAGAAAACGAATTTGAGATATAGTTACTAAAAAACAAATTCACTACCTTGATAAAGGCTATTAAAATTAAAACCAATTAAAGTTCAGGTGCCATGGCTCATGCCTGTAATCCCAGCACTTTGGGAGGGTGAGGCGGGCAGATCACAAGGTCAGGAGTTTCCGACCAGCCTGGCCAATATGGTGAAACTCCACCTCTACTAAAAATACAAAACTTAGCCGGGCATGGTGGCGGCGCCTGTAGTCCCAGCTACTCAGGAGGCTGAGGCAGGAGAATCTCTTGAACCTGGGAGGCAGAGGTTGCAACGAGCCAAGATCGCACCACTACACTCCAGCCTGGGCGACAGAGCGAGACTCCATCTCAAAAAAATTAATTAATTAATTAATTAAAAATTAATACTGGTGACTGACAGTATGTCACTTTATATCTTTTAAAAATAGACATACTCCCAAAAAGTTTGTAACTCATATTGTAACTGATACTTTCAGTACAAAACATAATGACAGTAATTCCTACAGAAAGAATTCTGACTGATAGATGATGAACATGTATGAACTTAGGAAACTTGTTTAGATCACATTTAAAGAAACATTGGCTGTGTGTGGTGGCTCATGCCCGTAATCCCAACAGTTTGGGAGGCCAAAGTGGGTGGATCATCTGAGGTCAGGAGTTTAAGACCAGCCTGGACAGCATGGTGAAATCCCATCTCTGCCAAAAATATGAAAATTAGCCAGGTGTGGTGCTGCACACCTATAATCCCAACTACTGAGGAGGCTGAGGCAGAAGAATTGCTTGAACACGGGAGGTGAAGGTTGCAGTGAGCCAAGATCATGCCACTGCACTCCAGCCTGGGCGACAAAGTGAGATTCCATCTCAAAAAAAAAATAGATATAGATATAGATAGATATAGATATAGATATAGCCATCCTGAACTCTACCCTCAGACATTCTATTGTCTGCACATTTGTTTTCAGGACACGTTCACTTCTGGTGAGTGTGAGTCCGTCTCTCTGGAGGTCACTGCAAACAAGGCAGCCGGGGCAAAGACCACAGGAGCCAAGAAATCAAAGGTCAAGTGGGGGCAGACACACCTGTCTGGGGCTCGGCACGGGAGCTGAAGCTATTTCTGGATGGGACTGGACCTCAGCCCTAACGAGGTGTGCTGGGCTCCCGTTGGGAGCTGGGCAATGGGGATTGAACATTTGGGTAGAGCACTGTCAGAGGCGTGTAACCCAGAGGGACTCCGTCCTGAGCAGGGGCTGGTGAAATGAGGCTGAGACCCACAGGGCTGCATTCCCAGGAGGTGAGGCATTCTGAGTCATGGGAGGAGCCAGGAGGTCGGCAGGACTGGTTTCACAAGATGCTGGTCACAAAGACCCCACTGACAAGACAGGACTGGGGAAAGCAGCCAGCCAAAACCCACCCAAACCAAGATGGCCACGAAAGTGACCTCTGGTTGTCCTCACTGCTTATTATAAGCAAATTATAATGCATTAGCATGCAAAAAATACATGCCACCAGCACCATGACAGTTTACAGATGCCAGGGCAATGTCTGGAAGTTACCGGATAGCGTCTGAAAAGGGGAGGAACCCTCAGAGCCGGGAATTCCCTGCCCCTTTTCTAGAAAACTCATGAATTATTCACCCCTAGTTTAGCATGTGATCAAGAAATAGCCACAAAAATAGCCAGCAGGCAGCCCGCAGGCCTGGTCTGTCTGTGGAGCAGCCACTCTTTTGCTTGTTTACTTCTCTAATAAACTTGCTTCCACTTTATGGGCTCGCCCCACATTCTTACTTGCAAGAGATCCAAGAACCCTCTGTTGGGGTCTGGATCCAAACTCCTTTCCGGTAACAACACCACACACGAAAAGGGACGCCTTCCTACGGTAGCTGTTCGTGAGAGACGTGTCAAATGCCCTGATACAGTCTCTCTCAACATCTTACATCCATTTCATTGCAGCGACTGTTGAAAATATAAGGTCTTCCAGTCGTCCAATCTTTTTTCTATAGTGTTCTTCAAACACGTTACATTAAATTAAGGTGGTTCAGAAACATGGTCCTTACGAACTGGGGGAGACAAAAGAATCTGAAATACCACCATCACGGTAACACAGAAGTCTGAAGGCATGAAAGTTGTCAGAGTCAAAATGGAGTCACTGATGTCAAGAAAACCCTAACAAATAGAGCCAGGCAAGGCCATGAGGAGAGGGTGCCCATGCATGAATGCCTGAAAACAAAAAGTATCACAAAAGCCTGCAAAAACCACAGCCGCACACCAAGGCCATTGCAACCAGACACAAGAAACGCTTCTGCAAGGATGTCTGCCCATCAACTACCTGGCCAACCTCAGACAGGTGTGTCACCCTTGTCATTTATCTTCATAGGGTAAAAAATAAAAACAGAAAACTTTAGACAAATTAAATTTAACAGAGTTTCGCTGAATAAAAGAGCGTTTCTCAAATGCGGTAGGGACCAGGACAGGCTCAGAGCAACTTGGACACTGCCGGGTGTTCAGAGAAGATTTACGGACAGAAAAAGACAAGTGAGGAGCAGAAAACGGAATCAGGCACAGAAACAGCCATACTGGTTACGGCTCGGCATTTGCCTTACTGGGACATGGTTTGAACATTTGGTTGCCTGGAATTGCCTAAAGCTCCATGAGGGGCAGAAGAGTAGGTGTCTGTTTACACACCCAGCTTGGTAGCAGCTCACTGTGCACAGAGAAACCTTTAAGCTGAGTTTACAATACGTAAGGCAGCAGTTTCACACTAAACTGAAAGTAAGGGCAGCCAAGGATAATTACCCCAACAAGTATGTAATCCTCCTCCTTTTTTCCTTTAAAAATCTTTGTCATCCTTTTCCTCCTTGAGCATGCACAGACTTTACTATAGTGTGCGCACTCCCATAGCAATGCTTTATTTCCAGATAAATCTCTTTTCTTTTAGAGAACCTCTGTGGTTTTTAGGGTGGCAAGTGACGGGAAGGGCTAGGAAATTTGGTACCTCATCCCTCAGGCAGCATTTGCAAGAGGGCCACCATTTTCTCACATTTACTCAGATCAGTAAATTAATTTTCTGTTGGAAATGTTGATGTTAGCAATTAAAAATGTGCACTTTCTTCTTCTCTGCAGAACAATCATTGTTCTCGAATTTTGAGAGTTGACGGTGATCTCATATACAGAATATCTATACCCAATAATGAACAATTTTCCCTTTCATTTGACTGTGGATGACATGAAAAGCTCCTTAGGTACAATCAGGCTCGGATGACACAATTTCATTCCTGATGTGGGGGTTGCATTGCAATGTGGAAAAACACTTGGGATAAATAATAAACCATTTGGTTTTTTTTTTCTCGCTTTAACAGAAGTATGTTCCTGGTCCTAGCAGCATCAAAGACAATGAAGAAGCTGATGGGTTGGCCTCAGAAGGATCTAGAACATCAGGGGACGACATCTTCGCAAGTGTTGCCTGCCCTCCTGGAGGCCGCCCTGCTGGTGGTAACTTCTGGGGACTCTTCCCACTCTCCCGGGCATCTCTCTGCAACGCCTTCGCACCCTGATCTCTTTCCACATGTTTCCAGCATTGTTCTGAGCAGTTTAGCCAGTTACAAAGTGCACCAGGCTTCTTGTTGGATGTTCATTGTTGGAGGGTCCCTGGGCCATTCAGCTTGGAGGCCCCACTTGCCCGTTGCTTGTGAATTATGTGTCATTATTTGCTGTAGTGCTCAAAATATGTCCTGGAATTTAATGAACTGTTGGTTCCAAAATGTTCTTAAATGCTTTAGGCTTATCTGATGGAAAGTCGGAAAGATTAGCCTGCAGTCACATTTTAAAAATTCTTTCAGTGCAGCCTAAGCAGAGGGTCCCTTTGCTGTTCAGACCTGGAAAGTCGTCCTTAAGTCTGGACTTGAATCTTGATCTCTTATTTTCTGATGAAGGGAGCGTTCAGTTTCTGAGCCCCACCTGACACTTCCTCCCCTTTCAGCTTTGGTCCTTCAGTTGGAGAGATGGTCTCCAGCCCTGTCCTTAATGCAGCCTCCACTTTCTGGTGCAAATTGTGCCAGGCAAGCCCTTCCTGAGGCCTGCCACTCTTCGAATAATTTGCAAATTGCATTCTTTTTAACTTAGGATATGCTTATGTGGATTTCAGAGCAGAGTGGCATGGGCCAATGAGAAAGAAAGTGCACTGGCCTCCTGAGGCTCTGCTGACAAGCAGTGCTGCTCTCCAGGAGGAGCTCTGAGAGTTAAGCCCACAGGCCTCTGTTCATTCATAACTTTGCTTGGCACGGTAAGAAATCTCAGTCTAAGGACCTGGAAGCCGGGAGCTCAGTTGTGTTTGCAAATCCACTGCTCGGTGCCCTCGTTCTGGTGTGCTCTGGGTAGGGACGGGCCCAGCCTTGGGGTCCTGAAACAATCAGGGCTAATGGCCACTCTGAGGGCAAGCCTGAAAAAGCACGGCTTAAGGAGCAGGCAGAGAAATCCCACCGTGAGAAATGCTAACTGCAGCAGAAAATGGCCTCTGGGAACATGGATCCTTGGGCTGATCTGATGAGAGGCCAATACAAATTGTCAGGAGCCTGACACTGACAGAGGCTGGGGCTGCCACGAGCCTGACACAGA
>NC_045448.1:1590779-1614019 GCF_002776525.5 Piliocolobus tephrosceles | reverse complement strand
GACAGAGGCTGGGGCTGCCACGAGCCTGACACAGACAGAGGCTGGGGCCCGCCACGAGCCTGACACTGACAGAGGCTGGGGGCTGCCACTCACTCAGGCCTCTTTACACACACTGCCCTTGGCTCCAACGTAAGGCCCTTGAATCCTGGTGACACCAAGCACCCTCTGTCAGGTGCCTGTCAGGTGCCCTCTATGGTCCCCACTTGTGGTTCATCTCAGAACATTCCTCAGGGGCAGCAAGAAGGGAGGGTCCAGGGCATTCCACCCAGGACAAGAGTTCCACACAATGCAAGGGAGGGTCTAGCGCATTCCACTCAAGACCAGAGTCCATCAGAACAAGGAGGGTCTGGTGTGTTCTAGCCGATGCCAGAGTTCTACCCAGTGCGCTCCACCTGAGACCAGAGTTTCACCGGTGCAGTAGAAAGGACCAGAGGCAGGAGCTGCCTGGTGTGAACAGGGGCCACCCTCTTCCTGCAGGTTCTATCCAGGAGTCTCTGGGGTACGGCCTGGGAACACGCACCCCGACCAGCTCCCAGTGCCAGGACAAATACAAAGCACAGAGAGAGGCTGCATTCTGCTCACTGAAGATAAGATCTTCCCTCTTTCCCTTTCCCTACAGACATTCTTTCTTTCTTTCTTTTTTTAATGTATGTAAATCTGTTTAGTGGCTACAGAAGCCACTGGCCAGATTCAGGTATCCAGAAAGTTTTCTCAAGGACCCAAGAGCCATCTCCTTGAAAAGTCACCGCCAAGGAAGACCATGTCACTCTCCTTGTTTTCTGGGAGGAGGAGGCCCAGCTTCTCCCCTAACTGCACAACCTGCAACCCCAGCTGTGGGAAAGCGAGAGGCTTCTTTCTGTCTTTGCTGTCTCCTCATGGTGGCCGCTGCTGCGTTCCACACTCTGGCTGAATGAGTTTTGTGTAACTCAGTTGTTGCCATTCCCTTCCGCATTTGTGGAGAGGTTTGTGAGGCATGGGTCGGGAGGTGGTGTGTTTCCCGTGACACCTTGCCAACTCGAGCTCTAGCACCTTCACTGGAAGCCTCTCTGGTGATGCCAAGCCTGGCCTGGCGCTGCATCTGCGTGTATGAGCGCATTAGATGAACTCATGGGGGCCTCCGTGGTGATGCCAAGCCTGGCCTGGTGCTGCATCTATGCTTGGGAGCCCGTGAGATGAACTCACAGGGTGCTCTGGTGCTGTTGGGGCTTCAGTTCATTCGGACCCCACATGGGCCCCTCCTGGTCACACACATCACATGGAGACAGAGATTAGGGAACCAGCCTCACAGTGCCCAGCTTTGAGTGGTGGGTGCAGGATCTGACCCGATGCCCTCTGTAGTCACTGTTGTCTCAGCCTCAGTGAGTAGTGTGGCCGCCCCAGCCCTACCTCTGGGATCTCCAGGGCTGAGCTGGCGGCTGCTGTCCGAGACCTGCACTGGGCTGCCTTCACCTGCACCTTGTCCTCATTAGAACTACTGTGGGCTTCAAACTCGCACCTGAGATGCCCAAAGAAATCTCACTTGTTCGAACTCTGCACCAGGTGTCTTCCCACGTCTCCCACCTATTCCTCGAGACAAGACCCCACGGCCTTCCCCTCTGCCTGGCCTCCTGAGGCGCTGGTTTCCTATAACATTCTAGCGAGAAGAGCATCCTCACTTCCCCCAGTGGTTTCCAGACGGGGCTGGGGAGTCCGGGCAGAGGGGAAGAAGAGAGGCCCACGCACATGTGTGAATAAGAGAAATGTGCACCCTCATAAACATGGAGTATAAAAAAATGGAAAGAAATACGGTGGTATTCTTGATGTGTGCTTTCATGTTTTCAAAGTTTTGCTTGAATTTATTTACCAATTTTTCTACATTGACCAGTCGCTCCTGTTCTAGGGAAAAATCTTCATAAGCATTGATTTCAAAGGACCGGAAGCTCTGGCCTCGTCTGTACATAGGTGACAGGCGTGATCTCCTTAGGATTGCGGGAGCCCGGAGAGCCCAGTCTGCCTGACCCAACTCCCACCTGCATACTCTACAAGAGGATGGGAAAGCGTGGTCATCTCTCGCTTTCTTTACAGAAGAAACTGGGTTTGTGGGCAGCAGAGGTGGAAGGAAAGAGCCTGCCCTGCCAGTGAGTGAGCAGAGTTCTCTCCTCAGCCATCCCAGCCCTGGCTGTGTTCAGATGCTCAGGGATGAAACCCTCACCTCAAAGACACACGCAAGAGCTCGCCCACCTCTCCTAGTCAGACCCACGCAAGCCACATACATCTCACTGGATGGGGTTTCTGGAAGCAGAGCTGTTTCCCGCTGTGGCTCTCCAGCGTAGTCACCACTGTACATGAAATACTTCCCTGTGAACGTGGGCAAGGTCCACCTTGGGCACCTGGGACTAAGAAGAGGATCGCCACCAGGGGGCAGCATCTCACCGGGCACTCACCTGAGCTCACCTGAGCAGGCCTTTTAGCAGAGAAGGAGCCAGGCTTGTAGCTTCCAAGTCAACCTTGGGAGGGTCGAGTCCCATGTGTTTAGCACTGGGGTTTTCAGAGGGAAAGTAAAATAAATTCCTCTGGGCATCTCAGTAGATCAGCCCAAGCCAACCAGGTTTTATAAGAGCAGTCTTGTGAGATGGCAACCAAGATTAAGTTAGAATTAATGCAGGTATGAACTTTAGCGCAAAATAATGTAATATTTAAAAATTTTTTCCCATTTATTTCTTGGCCCTCAAATCTAGAACCTTTAACTCCCTTTAGGACTCCCAGTACTATTGATTTCCCACTCCATTTAGCCAAGGCTTCAAGACGCTTGGAAGAACGGACACCCCTCACGGGAAGCAACAGAAGCGGCAATCTTTGCCTCAAAATCCACGAAGACAGATTGGATATGTGCCCACGGATGTCATGCTGACACAAAACCCTATTTCGGGAGCCTGTAAAAGAGCGAGGATGGGGATTCCTCAGGTTCAGTGAAAATGGAAATGGGGTTCATGGAGGGGTCCTGAGTCTTTTTCTTGTTTCTGGCCTGGAACTCCTGACCTCAAGCAATCCTCCCCACCTTGGCCTCCCAAAGTGCTAGAATGACAGGTGCGAGCCACTGTGCCCGCCCACCCTGGGCCTTGAAGAATGAGTAGCGTTGCAGAGGGAGCAGCATGAAATAGGAGCACGTCGGGGCTGCTGGCAGATCAGTCGCACCCCTTCTGGCAGGGGAAGCAGGCCGATGCTCTGGAACTAGGAGGAAGAGCCGGATTTGAATTTAAGCACCACCATTTAGCAGCTGCCCGACCTTAGAAAGCTGGTCAGGATTCTCTGAGTACGTTTACGTCGTGTACCAAATACGGGTAGTTACACACGCAAAAGGATCACCGAAGAGATTGCCAAACAAGCTCCCTACACTCCAGCTCACACCAGCTGCTCACACGGGGCAGCCGTGTGCAAGATACCAAAGGGGCCGCTTAGGAGAGGAGCTTAAAGGTGGCCTGGCGTCAGGGGCTGGAGGGCCTCTGGCAGGGGCTGGGGGCTGAGGCTGCAGCGTCCTCGGAGCGCTGGCCTTGGAAAGAGTGAGTGCCCGTGGATTGGATGGGCTGCTGGAGTGGGTGCCCGTGGATTGGATGCGCTGCTGGAATTGGTGCCCGTGGATTGGATGGGCTGCTGGAGTGGGCGCCCGTGGATTGGATGCGCTGCTGGAGGCAGGGAGGCCAGTCAGCACACTCTTTTAATACCAAATTGTTTCTCCTCTTATCTGTAAAAAAAAAAAAAAAAAAAAAAAACCTCCCCCACTTTCCCCTACCCACACTCCACACTTACTGACCCCGATTCTCTAGGAGAGGGGCTTGGGAAATGCTTTTAACAAACATCCACAGAAAGTCTTTCTTGTGATTTTTTAGTACATTTGAGAAATACTGCAGGCAGGATACAGAGGAAAGAGGTATGAGTTAACTCAAGCCTGGTGGTGTGGAGAGGCAGAGGCAGGGCCAGGGTGAATGAGAAGGAAGCAGGTGGGGCGGCTTAGTGGTGAGTGCTGGAGGACCAGCACCCGGGAGGCCGCACCCCCCCATGGAGGGCGTGGGGGTTGGGATGGGCTCGGGCTCTGGAGATCTCTTGCTGCGGGTGCCTGCAGGCCCTGGTGAGGCTGGACCCACCACACGTCCCACTGTGAGTGTCAGCTTCCCAGGGTGGCCCAAGACCCCGGTAAAGAAAGACGCTCTCATCAGGCAAGACATACTGAGCGCCGAGAGGTAACCTCCCAGGAGCGGTACAAGCCAGGCCTCCTCAGGCTCAGCTCCCTAGAAGATCTACCTGACGGGCTCAGCTGGTTTTTTCCTCCAGGCAGTGTGACAGAGGAACTCTCCTGTAAGTGAAAGGAAAGGGGTCCCTGGGGCACCGGCCACCTGAGACGCAACTCATCCCCCTGGGGCACAGCTGACCCAGAGAGGTCTGCCTGGCCCGGGGCTGGGACCCCTCTGGGCCATCGCCCCATGTGCTCGGCTGTTCTGAGAGCCAGTCCAGGGGGCAGGAGGGTAGGAGGGCAGGATGGAGTGTGGGAGGGCCGGCAGCCCGTGAGGCAGGGTGGACACCCAAGTCTCTCCCTGCCATCCCTCCTCAGCGGGCTGCCTGGGCTCAGGCCACTGCTGGCTAAGCCAGTGAGAACAAGCAGCCGGCTGGCCTCTGCCTGACCCAGACCCTGCCTGATTTGAGCGGGTTGTCCATCCCAGAGTGTCCAGAGCTCAGCAGGGGGACTGGGGGAAGAAGGCCTGAGCTGCCTGGCGGCCGCACAGCGGGACGGTCTGGGTGGTGGAGGTACCAGGCTAGAGAAGGAATAAGCTAAGTGGTTAGGTGCACCCCAAATGGCTAAAACATGACAAACAGAAGTAGGACAGAGCCTCAGCCAAGGCTGGCAGTCCCCTCCCCTCCAGCAGCCTGTGGTCTCTGCCTGCACCTGCTTCTCTGGGAGCAGCCGACCTGACCTTGAACACCCTGTGGGAAGAACCGACTTCCAGACTGGCTGGAAGCGCATTCCCTGAGGCTGCTGTAACAAAGAGGTGCAAACTACAGGCTTAAACTACAGGGTTCTGAAGCCTGCAGTCCATGGTGGGGCCTGGGCATGACCTGCTCCCTCTGCAGGCTGGAAGAGTGTGTCCTCCAGGACCTCTTCAGCGGCCTTGTGGCTGGGGATCCCACAGAGCCCTGCCCAGGCCTCTGCCTCGGCCTCTCATGGCCTTGGCCTCTGCATCTCTGCCTTCCGTCTTTTAATAAGGACGCCAGTCACTGGGTTCGTGTCCCCCGGGTTCTCTGGTATGAGCTCTTGTTAACTACCTCTGCAGCAGCCCCGTGTCCCAACGAGGTCTCATTCCCAGGTACCGGAGGATAGGGCTCTGTGAAAGGAAAACATCTCAGGACCCCAAAATCACAGGCTAAAGGGAAAAGTCAAGCTGGGAACTGCTAAGAGCAAAGCAGCCTCCCATTCTAATCACGGTCACCCTTCTGCTCACTGAAATAGATGCATATCTGATTGCCTCCTTTCCAGAGGCTCATCAGAAAACCAAAACAATGCAACCACTTTTGTTTTATCTACCTATGACCTGGAAGCGCCCTCCCCTGCTTCCAGTTGTCCAGCCTTTCCAGATCGAACCAATCATCTTTTAAAAAAAAAATACTTTAAGTTCTAGGGTACATGTGCACAACGTGCAGGTTTGTTACATATGTATACATGTACCATGTTGGTGTGCTGCACCCGTTAACTCATCATATACATTAGGTATATCTCCTAATGCTATCCCTCCCCCCTCCCCCTACCCCACAACAGGCCCCAGTGTGTGATGTTCTCCACTCTGTGTCCAAATGTTCTCATTGTTCAATTCCCACCTATGAGTGAGAACATGCCGTGTTTGGTTTTCTGTCCTTGCAATAGTTTGCTCAGAATGATGGTTTCCAGCTTCATCCATGTCCCTACAAAGGACATGAACTCATCCTTTTTTATGGATGCATAGTATTTCATGGTGTTTATGTGCCACATTTGCTTAATCCAGTTTATCATTGATGGGCATTTGGGTTGGTTCCAACTCTTTGCTATTGTGAATAGTGCCACAGTAAACATACATGTGCATATGTCTTTATAGCAGTATGATTTATAATCATTTGGGTATATACCCAGTAATGGGATGGCTGGGTCAAATGGTATTTCTAGTTCTAGATCCTTGAGGAATCGTCCCACTATTTTCCACAATGGTTGAACTAGTTTACAGTCCCACCAACACTGTAAAAGTGTTCCTATTTCTCCATATCCTCTCCAGCACCTGTTGTTTCCTGACTTTTTAATGATTCCCATTCTAACTGGTGTGAGATGGTATCACATTGTGGTTTTGATTTGCATTTCTCTGATGGCCAGTGATGATAAGCATTTTTTCATGTGTCTGTTGGCTGCATAAACGTCTTCTTTTGAGAAGTGTCTGTTCATATCTTTTGCCCACTTTTTGATGGGGTTGTTTAATTTTTTCTTGTAAGTTTGTTTAAGTTCTTTGTAGATTCTGGACATTAGCCCTTTGTCAGATTGGTAGATTGTAAAAATTTTCTCCCATTGTGGAGGTGGCCTATTCACTCTGATGGTAGTTTCTTTTGCTGTGCAGAAGCTCTTTAGTTTAATTAGATGTCATTTGTCTATTTTGACTTTTGTTGCCATTGCTTTTGGTGTTTTAGTCATGAAGTCCTTGCCCATGCCTACGTCCTGAAGGGTATTGCCTAGGTTTTCTTCTAGGGTTTTTATGGTTTTAGGTCTAATATTTAAGTCTTCAATCTATCTTGAGTTAATTTTTGTATAAGGTGTGAGCAAGGGATCCAGTTTCAGCTTTCTACATGTGGCTAGCCAGTTTTCCCAGTACTATTTATTAAATAGGGAACCTTTTCCCCATTTCTTGTTTTTGTCAGGTTTGTCAAAGATCAGATGGTTGTGGTTGTGTGGTATTATTTCTGAGGGCTCTATTCTGTTCCATTGGTCTATATCTCTGTTTTGGTACCAATACCATGCTGTTTTGGTTAGTGTAGCCTTGTAGTATAGTGTGAAGTCAGGTAGCATGATGCCTCCAGCTTTGTTCTTTTGGCTTAGGATTGTCTTGGCAATGCGGGCTCTTTTTTGGTTCTATATGAACTTTAAAGTAGTTTTTTCCAATTCTGTGAAGAAAGTCATTGGTAGCTTGATGGGGATGGCATTGAATCTATAAATTGCCTTGGGCAGTATGGCCATTTTCACAATATTGATTCTTCCTATCCGTGAGCATGGAATGTTCTTCCATTTGTTTGTGTCCTCTTTTATTTCATTGAGCAGTGGTTTATAGTTCTCCTTGAAGAGGTCCTTCACATCCCTTGTAAGTAGGTATTTTATTCTCTTTGAAGCAATTGTGAATGGGAGTTCACTCATGATTTGGTTCTCTGTTTGTCTGTTATTGGTGTATAGGAATGCTTGTGATTTTTGCACATTGATTTTGGATCCTGAGACTTTGCTGAAGTTCCTTATCAGCTTAAGGAGATTTTGGGCTGAGACAGTGGGATTTTCTAAATATACAATCATGTCATCTGCAAACAGGGACAACTTGACTTCCTCTTTTCCTAATTGAATACCCTTTATTTCTTTCTCTTGCCTGATTGCCTTGGCCAGAACTTCCAACACTATGTTGAATAGGAATGGTGAGAGAGGGCATCCTTGTCTTATGCCAGTTTTAAAAGGGAATGCTTCCAGTTTTTGCCCATTCAGTATGATATTGGCTGTGGGTTTGTCATAAATAGCTCTTATTATTTTGAGATATGTCCCATCAATACCCAGTATATTGAGAGTTTTTAGCATGAAGGGCTGTTGAATTTTGTCAAAGGCTTTTTCTGCATCTAGTGTGATAAACATGTGGTTTTTGTCTTTGGTTCTGTTTATATAATGGATTATGTTTATTGATTTGCATATGTTGAACCAGCTTTGCATCCCAGGGATGCAGCCAATTTGATCATGGTGGATAAGTTTTTTGGTGTGCTGCTGGATTCGGTTTGCCAGTATTTTATTGAGGATTTTTGCATCAGTGTTCATCAGTGATATTGGTCTAAAATTTTCTTTTATTTGTTGTTGTGTTTCTGCCAGGCTTTGGTATCAGGATGATGCCGGCCTCATAAAATGAGTTAGGGAGGATTCCCCCTTTTTCTATTGATTGGAATAGTTTCAGAAGGAATAGTACCAGCTCCGCTTTATACCTCTGGTAGAATTTGGCTGTGAATCCGTCTGGTCCTGGACTTCTTTTGGTTGGTAGGCTATTATTGCTTCAATTTCAGAGCTTGTTATTGGTCTATTCAGGGATTCAACTTCTTCCTGGTTTAGTCTTGGGAGGGTGTATGTGTCCAGGAATTTATCCATTTCTTCTAGATTTTCTAGTTTATTTGCATAGAGGTGTTTATAGTATTCTCTGACGGTAGTTTGTATTTCTGTGGGATCAGTGGTGATATCCCCTTTATCATTTCTTATTGCATCTATTTGATTCTTCTCTCTCTTCTTCTTTATTAGTCTTGCTAGTGGTCTATCAATTTTGTTGATCTTTTCAAAAAACCAGTTCCTGGATTCATTGATTTTTTTTTTTTTGAAAGGTTTTTTTTTTGTGTCTCTATCTCCTTCAGTTCTGCTCTCATCTTAGTTATATCTTGCCTCCTGCTAGCTTTTGAATGTGTTTGCTCTTGCTTCTCTAGTTCTTTTAATTGTGATGTTAGATCTTTCCTGCTTTCTCTTGTGGGCATTTAGTGCTATAAATTTCCCTCTACACACTGCTTTATTTGTGCCCCAGAGATTCTGGTATGTTGTGTCTTTGTTCCCATTGGTTTCAAATAACATCTTTATTTCTGCTTTCATTTCATTATGTACCCAGTAGTTATTCAGGAGCAGGTTGTTCAGTTTCCATGTACTTGAGTGGTTTTGAGTGAGTTTCTTAATTCTGAGTTCTAGTTTGATTGCACTGTGGTCTGAGAGACAGTTTGTTATAATTTCTGTTCTTTTGCATTTGCTGAGGAGTGCTTTACTTCCAGCTATGTGGTCAATTTTGGAATAAGTGTGATGTGGTGCTGAGAAGAATGTATATTCTTTTGATTTGGGGTGGAGAGTTCTGTAGATGTCTATTAGGTCAGCTTGGTGCTGAGCTGAGTTCAATTCCTGGATATCTTTGTTAACTTTCTGTCTCGTTGATCTGTCTAATGTTGACAGTGGGGTGTTAAAGTCTCCCATTATTATTGTGTGGGAGTCTAAGTCTCTTTGTAGGTCTCTAAGGACTTGCTCTATGAATCTGAGTGCTCCTGTATTGGGTGCATATATATTTAAGATAGTTAGCTCTTCTTGTTGAATTGATCCCTTTACCTTTATGTAATGGCCTTCTTTGTCTCTTTTGATCTTTGTTGGTTTAAAGTCTGTTTTATCAGAGACTAGGATTACAACCCCTGCCTTGTTTTGTTTTCCATTTGCTTGGTAGATCTTTCTCCATCCCTTTATTTTGAGCCTATGTGTGTCTCTACATGTGAGATGTGTCTCCTGAATACAGCACACTGATGGGTCTTGACTCTTTATCCAATTTGCCAGTCTGTGTCTTTTATTTGGAGTATTTAGCCCATTTATGTTTAAGGTTACTATTGTTATGTGTGAATTTGATCCTGTCATGATGATGTTAGCTGGTTATTTTGCTTGTTAGTAGATGCAGTTTCTTCCTAGCATCGATGGTCTTTACAATTTGGCATGTTTTTGCAATGGCTGGTACTGGTTGTTCCTTTCCATTTTTATTACTTCCTTCAGGAGCTCTTGTAAGGCAGGCCCGGTGGTGACAAAATCTCTCAGCATGTGCTTGTCTGTAAAGGATTGTATTTCTCCTTCACTTATGAATCTTAGTTTGGCTGGATATGAAATTCTGGGTTGAAAATTCTTTTCTTCACGAATGTTGAATATTGGCCCCCACTGTCTTCTGGTTTGTAGAGTTTCTGCTGAGAGATCCGCTGTTAGTCTGATAGGCTTCCCTTTGTGGGTAACCCAACCTTTCTCTCTGGCTGCCCTTAATATTTTTTCCTTCATTTCAACTTTAGTGAATCTGACAATTATGTGTCTTGAAGTTGCTCTTATTGAGGAGTGTCTTTGTCACATTCTCTGTATTTCCTGAGTTTGAATGTTGGCCTGCCTTGCTAGGTTGGGGAAGTTCTCCTGGATAATATCCTGCAGAGTGTTTTCCAACTTGTTCCATTCTCCCCATTACTTTCAGGTACACCCATCAGACATAGATTTGGTCTTTTCACATAGTCCCATATTTCTTGGAGGCTTTGTTCATTTCTTTTTACTCTTTTTTCTCTAAACTTCTCTTCTCACTTAATTTTATTCATTTGATCTTCAATCACCAATACCCTTTCTTCCACTTGATCGAATTGGCTGCTGAAGCTTGTGCATGCATCACATAGTTCTCATGCCATGGTTTTCAGCTCCATCAGGTCACTTAAGGTTTTCTCTACATTGTTTATTCTAGTTAGCCATTTGTCTAATCTTTTTTCAAGGATTTTAGCTTCTTTGTGATGGGTTCAAACTTCCTCCTTTAGCTCGGAGAAGCTTGTTATTACCGATCATCTGAAGCCTTCTTCTCTCAACTCGTCAAAGTCATTCTCCATCCAGCTTTGTTCCATTGCTGGAGAGGAGCTGTGGTCCTTTGGAGGAGAAGACACACTCTTACATTTAGAATTTTCAGCTTTTCTGCTCTGGTTTCTCCCCTTCTTTGTGGTTTCATCTACCTTTGGTCTTTGATGATGGTGACATACAGATGGGGTTTTGGTGTGGATGTCCTTTCTGTTCGTTAATTTTCCTTCTAACAGTCAGGACCCTCAGCTGCAGGTCTGTTGGAGTTTGCTGGAGATCCACTCCAGACCCTGTTTGCCTGGGTATCACCAGTGGAGGCCGCAGAACAGTAAATATTGCAGAATAGCAAATGTTGCTGCCTGATCCTTCCTTGGAAGCTTCGTCTCAGAGGGGCACCGGCTGTATGAGGTGTCAATCGGCCCCTACTGGGAGATATCTCCCAGTTAGCTACCCCGGGGGTCAGAGAGCCACTCGAGGAGGCAGTCTGTCTGTTCTCAGATCACAAACTCTGTGCTGGGAGAACCACTACTCTCTTCAAAGCTGTCAGACAGGGACATTTAAGTTTGCAGAAGTTTCTGCTGCCTTTTGTTCTGCTATGCCTGCCCCCAGAGGTGGAGTCTATAGAGGCCAGCAGGCCTCCTTGAGCTGCAGTGGGCTCAACCCAGTTCAAGCTTCCCAGCCACTTTGTTTACCTACTCAAGCCTCAGCAATGGTGGATGCCCCTCCCCCAGCCTCGCTGCCACCTTGCAGTTCAATCTCAGACTGCTGTGCTAGCAGTGAGTGAGGCTCCATGGGCATGGGACCCTCCGAGCCAGGCGTGGGATATAATCTCCTGGTGTGCTGTTTGCTAAGACTGTTGGAAAAGCACAGTATTAGGGTGGGAGTGTCCCAATTTTCCAGGTACCATCTGTCATGGCTTCCTTTTGCTAGGAAAGGGAATTCCCCAACCCCTTGTGCTTCCCGGGTGCGGTGATGCCCCACCCTGCTCCGTGGGCTGCACCCACTGTCCGACAAGCCCCAGTGAGATGAACCCGGTACCTCAGTTGGAAATTCAGAAATCACCTGTCTTCTGCATTGCTCACGCTGGAAGCTGTAGACTGGAGCTGTTCCTATTTGGCCATCTTGGAACCCAATGTTCATCTTACATGAGTTAATTGATGTCTCATGTCTCCCTAACAGGGAGGAAATTAAGTGGCAATAATAAGACTTCTGTCTCTTCTACCCATGATGTTACTGCTTTGTGCTGTGAAGTGTGGTCTGCATATAAATTTGAGCAGAGTGTGCCTGAAAACTATTTTGGATCAAAGGATGCCATGTCATTAAAAATCCTAACGGGAGCTTGTACTGGTTAATCAAGATGCTTTTGGTAATGTGACTCCTAGGTCAAAAGTTTAGAAATGTGAAGTTGAAGTCATTTTAAATACATAAGGCCTAAATTCCCTTTTCCAAGAAGAGCCTGTATTCCTTGCCGCATTATTGAGACGAACAGTTTAATCCTTAGAAAGGTCAAGACTGGTAGGGCAGAAGGCTTGTACTAACCTTCACTGTTTATATTTCCAACCCATAGACACGTGCAATCGTTTGCAGCCTCTATGTCAGTCCTGGGGCATATTAGTCCCATTTCATAAACAAGGATTCTGAGGTTCTGAGTGGTCAGATTGTTCAACGTCAGGCAGCTGGTAACTGTCAGAGCTGGTTATAAGTCCAGACTCTCTCCCACTCCAGCCAAGCAACAGAGCTCCCCGTACGACAGCCCTGCAGACAGCCAGGAAAGCCATGTGCACCTCTGCAAGCTGCAGACGTGGAGGGCTCCCACCTGCCAGGCTTCTGGGGTCTGCACTGTGGGGCCAACCCTGAGGTGGCGTTGGACGAAGAGGGAAGGGTAGTCCAGTTTCTCCACCTACTGCCCTGGAGCCACGTCTGGCAGTTCTGGGGCAAAAACCTCCAGGTCGTGACTCTCAGCTAGAACGGAGCCTTTGAAAATGGGGTAGAAATGCACTCAGCTCCTCTGGGTGGAGAGGCTCACTCTTTTGAAGTTGGACTGAATTTAAAAAGGAAGGTCCTGGAATTTTCTCATAAAACAAACACATTGGTTCTATAGTTGGGGGCAGGGTGGGAAACACGTCTGCAGCTCAAGTTCCAATGAGTGTTGGTGCAACAGCTGACATTCTCTGGCTTCCAGGTGATGTGAGCCGTATTTATTGTAATCTGGTGCGGAAGCTCCTGACAACTTAGAAAACATCTGCCGGGTGCTGGGTCTGGTTTCTCCAAGTCAACAGTGACTCTGGCCTGGGTGGAATTGGCCTGTGCACCCACTGTCATTCCCAAAGCAATTAACTTGTTACGAAGGATTACAGGGGCATTTGGGGCAGGACCTAATTATGATTTTCACCCCCTTTAGCCAAACACATGCTGAGCGTCAGATCACACGCTTTTGGCTGCCGAGGAAGAATCCTTGCCCACGTGGAGGAAGGGTGATTGTTTACTGCTCAAGTTCGCTTCCACCCGGGGCCCTGCGCAGAGTGACACACCACTGTCTATGCTGTTCCCTGACTGCTCCCCCCAGCGTGAGTTTTTTGCTATTGTTTGTTTTTGTTTTTGTTTGTTTTTTTGAGACAGATTTTCGCTCTTATTACCCAGCTGGAGTGCAGTGGCAGGATCTCAGCTCACTGTAACCTCCGCCTCCCAGGTTCAAGTGATTCTCCTGCCTCAGCTTCCCAAGCAGCTGGGATTACAGACACGTGTCACCACGTCCAGCTAATTTTGTATTTTTAGTAGAGATGGGGTTTCACCATGTTGGCCAGACTGGTCTCAAACTCCTGATCTCAGGTGATTTGCCCGCCCCAGCCTCCTAAAGTGCTGGGATTATAGGCATGAGCTACTGTGCTTGGTCAGAGTTTGTATTTTATAAAAATAATTTATTCTTGAGGAGATGGGGGCTTTTGCATATTTTTATTTTCTTTCTTTTTTTTTTTTTTTTTTTTTTTTTTTTGTTTGTTTGTTTTTTTGAGATGGAGTCTTGCTCTGTCACCCAGGCTGGAGTGCAGTGGCAGGATCTCAGCTCACTGCAACCTCTGCCTCCTAGGTTCGAGCAATTCTCCTACCTCAGCCTCCCCAGTAGCTGGGATTACAGACACCCGCCACCATGCCCAGCTAATTTTTGTATTTTTACTAGACACGGAGTTTCACCATGTTGGCCAGGCTGGCCTTGAACTCCTGACTTCAGGTGATCCACCCACCTCAGCCTCCCAAAGCACTGGGATTACAGGCATGAGCCACCACGCCTGGCCCACATTCTTAACAAACCTGCTTTCACTTTACTCTGCCCGTTTGCTCTTGAATTTCTTCCTGCTCCAAGCGAAGAACCCACAAGCCCTCCCGGGCTGAACCCCGGTTTTGGGGACCTGCGACGTTGGGACCAGCATCATCCGTGGTGCCTGGGCACCTGCCAGCCAGGCACATCCTTGCTGAATCAGACGTGGCAGGTGGAGCCTCGTCCAGGACTTCACAGGCCCTCAGCTGGCTCTGATGCTTCCCAAGCCCAGGCTGGCAACCTCCTGTTTACAAGTCTCTGTTGTAACTTGTAAGAACTCTGTTCTCCCCAAGAAGCCATTATTTCACCTCCACAACCAGCCCCTGCCGAGCACAGCAACAGACTTCCAGTAGCCACACAGTGGATGTAAGACTACGTGACATTTTATGTAGAAAACCAATTAGGCTTTGAGGGACCAGTGTGACAGATTGTGAATGGAGTTTGAATAAGTACTAAATAAATCCACAAAAAACAAACTTGATAAGAATGGAAATATCTGCTCCAAGCATCCAAAGCCTTATTCTTCTCTCTGTGGGAAAGCTCCATCATCACCCATGTACTCTGCAGAGACTAATATTTATCAGAGCCCCAGGGCACCCAGGGCCAGCATTGTTCTGCCATCTCACTGCAACTTTCCTGCCCGACTTCGGAGTCGACCCTCATTTATCTAACAGCCTATGGTGAGCAGCCTGCAGTCACTCCTGCTCTTTCCGGCTGGAATTTCTCAGGAAGTTTCTTTTAGCTGAGCCACCTATGAAGTTGACCCTCATTTATCTAGCACCCTGCGGTCACTCCTGCTCTTTCGGCTGGAATTTCTCAGGAAGTTTCTTTTAGTTGAGCCATCTATGAAGTCCTTCATTTATCTAGCAGCCTGCGGTCACTCCTGCTCTTTCCAGCTGGAATTTCTCAGGAAGTTTCTTTTAGCTGAGACATGTTCTGCTTTGGTCTCTGTGCTTAGCACACACACAGCCAAGTATGGCGGAATTCTCCTCTGGCACCCAGAGGGCAGAGGCACACTGATCTCATCACCAGCATTGAGCTCTATTGGTTTGAGGTCCTTTCTATTGGAAAAGGAAGGAGAAAGGGGCCAGGAGGAGAAGAGCATGAGGCACCTCCCTAGGGAGACCCTGCCCAGTGAGGCGCCTGCCCAGTGTGTTAGGGGAGGCTGCTGCACCCCATCACCTGTGGGAGAGATGTGAGCAGGTGAGACTACATTTCAGAAACCACACCTGCTTACCTATCATCTATGCACAGGAGGCCGGCCCTCTTCCGGAATGGCAGCAGGGAAGGAGCAGAACCAGACAGCTCTACCCAATAAGCGTGCATTTCCTGTTTTTGCCTGGAGGGCTGTGGAGACAAGAGCTTTAGGTGCCCAGGGTAGAGGATGAAGGAGCCTTGGGAGCACCCGTTCTGAATGGAGGCACTGGAGCACCCTAGAGAGGACAGTCTGTGTGCCAGGACAGGGTGGGTGAGATGTTCCCTGCAGTGGGGAAGACTTAGGGTATTTACAAAGAGACAATTTCCTGTGATTCTGAGATAATGGCAATTCCACGCTAACTGTGATCCCCGTCACCCTCATATCCTCAGTAAAGACAGGACCCCTTGTTCAGTGGGGGGCTGAAGGATGTGGGCACTGTGCGGACAGAAGAGAAGGACCCAGAGGTAACTGGTGCCGGGGGTGCATCCAACTCCTGGGTCCCCCCACTCCTGGAAATATCTGGGGACGGGGAGTGCTGAAGAGGTGGAGCCTTTCATTCGGATATAATAAGGAGGGTGACCTGGAGGCTGGGGACCCTGAAATGTGGGGAGCACAAGAGAAAAACCATCGTGCAAAGGAATGCGGGCACACGGGCAGCGTGGGCTTTGCTGGAAGGTAGCCGTGCGAGCGGGCACGCCCCATGTGCCTGCGCCTACGTGAGGTGCTCTCTCTAGGTGGTTCTGGAGGCCCACAGGTCCTGTGGTGGGCTCCACTGAATGGACAGGAAGACCAAGACACAAAGAACAGAAGCGCCTGCCAAGGACCACATGGCAGAGCTGGGCCCAGAGCCTCTGTCAGCCCTTTCTGCCTCTGCCCCAGGGCAGCAAAAGCCCCACAAGCCCTCCTGGCCACTGCCTTGTGAATCCACACGTTGCACATTTCAGAGCCTGTGTTCCAGGGAATGCACTGGGTGGGGGCCATGGGGTGCGTGAGACGCCTGCTCCAGCAGGGCCCACAGTCCAGGGAGGACGCTCCCACCAGCCAGGATGGCAGGAGCCCGTCCAGCCATTCACTGACCTGTCAGTTCACCGTCAGCACATTACCTCACGGTTACCAGCACCCACGCTGATGAAATCCCCAGAGCGAACAGTCCAGGTGGGGAGACGGCCCTGTGGGTGAGCAGGTAAGGCACTCAGAGCCGTGATGGTGAGGAAGGGACGGAGACATCACGCCGCGCACGGAGAAAGACCAGCTTTTCCCGCAGGTGAGCCAGCACGTGAGAGCCTTCAAAGGAGCTGAGGTTAGAGCTGAATCTTGCGTGAGGAGGGCTAAGTGCTGGGCATTTGGGGCAACGGTGAGTCCTGGGCCCTGGCAGGCACCTCCGCAGGAGTGGGGAGGCCGGCTGGGGAGGTGGGAGTTGGGAAGATCTGCAGGATAGGTGATGAACACTGCACAGAGAACCTGGGATGCTGGGTCCTCGGCTGCCCTCACACGGGAGACACTTGACTTTACAGATGGAAACGCAGGGCTTAGAGCAGGCCGGCACCCCGGGGAGGGGCCGTGGCCTGGGCTGGAGATCCTGGTTCCTTTTCACTCCCCTGCTTACCCAGCCCATCTGTGTCTCACGTTCTTCTTCAGCATAAACAAAACAATAGTTCATTTTCAAGGTTCATGATTGTTGTAAAGATTGAGACAATGATTTTTATTAATTTCCTTTATAATTTTTGTAGTTTTAAACTTTTAATTTTGAAATTAAAATTATCTCTGTGTAAAAATACACAGAGATTCCCTGCTGTTCACCGGCTTACTTCATCACAGATGAGCCCCCAAATCGGGGCTCAGCCCAGGAGCTCACATGGATTCTTAGCGTCACGCAGGAAGGAATTCAAGAGTGAGAGGACAGGCTAGGCACAGTGGCTCACGCCTGTAATCCCGGCACTTTGGGAGGCCGAGGCAGGAGGATTGCTTGACGTTTCGGACCAGCCTGGCCAACATGGTAAAATCCCATCTCTACTAAAAATACAAAGATTAGCCGGGCGTGGTGGTGCACATCTGTAGTCCCAGCTACTCGGGAGGCTGAGACAGGAGAATCGCTGGAACCCGGGAGGTGGAAGTTGCAGTGAGCCGAGTTCATACCATTGCACTCCAGCCTGGTGACAGGGAGAGACTGTCTCAAAATAAATAAATATGTAAATAAATAAATAAAGGGAGAGGACAGAGTGAAACCAGGTTAATTAAGAAATTAAATAAATGGGTGGTTACTGCACAGGAATAAAAGGGTGGCTGTTCTTATGGTTATTTCTGGATTATATGCTGAGCAACAGGTGGATCATGAGTTTTCTGGGAAAACGGCAGGGAATTCCCCCGGAACTGAGGATTACTGCCCACTTCAGACCCCATAGGGTAACTTGCAGACATTGCCATGGCATCTGTAAACTGCCTTGGTGCTGCCAGGCATGTCTTTTAGCATGCAAATGCTTTATAATTAGTGTATAATGAACAGAGGTTTCTTTTGCCACCATCTTGGTTTTGGCTGGCTTCTCTCCCACATCCTGTTTTATAAGCGTGTCTCTTGTGAAACCTGCCCTGTGACTTCCTAGCTCACCTTCAGTGACAGCATTTCACCCAGCCTACAGGGCATGTGCAAGGAGAACGCACCACAGCTCAGAGCCTGGGGCCAGGCACGCATGAGCTCTGGTGAAACCCCTGCCTGAGAATCCTGGTGACGGATGCTCTGCCTGCTGTCTCTGTGTCCCTGCCCAGGGCCGCAGAGCCAGTGCACAAATGCGTCCATTCACTTAATGTGGTCATCCAAGCAGCTTGTCTCCATGTGGCTTTAAAAGCAGTTTTTAAATATATATTTTTTATCTTTGTAAAGACAAGGTCTCACTACATTGCCCAGGCTGGTCTCAAGCTCCAGGACTCAAGTGATCCTCCCATCTTGGCCTCCCAAAATGCTGAGATTACAGGTGTGAGCCATCACGCTTGGCCTAAGTGGCTTGCGTGTAAGCCTGTGTTTCCACCTAACGGTGAGTTTCTCGGGGTCTCTGCCCTTCCTTGTCCATTTTCATTGCCCGCTCACTTCCCTGGAAGCTGGCTGGGTGCTGTGCTCACACTGGATTTTCCAGGTCCAGTCTCTGCCCCGCCTTGCCTCGCCTGTCCTGGGGACCAACCTCTAATAGGGAATTGCCCAGTCCCTGTTACCACCTGGCTTCCTCCTGAGTGACCAGGGGATGGCATCAGCCTCGATGGCTCCACATGCCCTCCCGGCCCTCCCAGCCGTCCACCTGCAGCCGTGGCCCCTGGCAGCCCCTCCTGCAGTTACAAATCTAGCTAGGTGAGGCTCACACATTCTTCCCCTGCCTTCCATGGCCTCCGAGGGTGGAGGTAGAGATGCTTGGTTGCTTCCCTAACTGCCTCACCTCAGTCGCCCAACTAAACTCCCTCCACGGGAGCCTGTACCCTCTCGGTGTCTCCCCCTCCTGCGGAGGCCTCGGCTACCCCCGGCGAGGCTCATAGAAGAAGGCAGGAAGCAGACGCTCTCCCCGAGGGAGGGCAGAGGGTCGCCCACCTCCGCACACAGCGTGCCATGGGCCTGGGCTGGGGAGGCCTCCGTCTACACCCAGGGCCCCTGTTGAGGACGGGGGTTATTATTAGCGGCCTCCTCTCCCAGACATGAGCCTTCCACCCTCTGACTTCATCACCCAGGCGTGCAGAAAGCCCTTGTTGGTACCTATCTATCTGGGAAAAACGTGGACTCTAAGTGTGCAGCTTAATTTACGTAAAGATTCCATAGGGGAGGAGCAGTGAAGATGTGACTCTAACAAGGCGAGGCCCTCGGGACCCCTCTTCCCCTCCACTGCTGGCCATGTCCTGGGTGCCTGACCCTGTGCTCTGGCGGACAGAGGGAGCTGTGCACAGAGCAGTGGTGACTCTCCGTGCTTAGCGTGTAAATTCTAGAATCTCATCTTTCTGTGGCTGAAATGAACACAGCAAACTGTTCTGAGCCTGCAGCTGCCTCTCCCTGTGGGTATCCCGGGAGCCCAGTGCCCCACCCGGCTGCCCTTTGCTATGGTTGAGTTGACACTGACTGGAACTCACCGGGAACAGGGCTCTGACCCACTCACCTGAGCCTTGTGACATCCAGTGAGGGTGACAAGCCTTTTCCATACAACCTCGGGCCCCAGCATGAGCACCCAGAAGATCTCAGTGCAGCTCCTGCCGTGAGCTGGTCTTCAGACAGCTGCCGCCATGGTCTTCCTGGGTCTGCGCTCCTGGCACCCTGCCTGGCATGCTGTAGCGCACAGGGCAGTGTGTGCAGAGAAGGGGGCCTGGGATCGAGCATCTCTTCACTCACCGCGTCTAAGGACTGTGTGTGACAACGAAACAGTGTCCTTGGCACAACTCACACCTGGAAGGAGTGTTTGCTGTGGGACAAATCGCAAGACTGGGGGCGGATAACAGGATCAGAAAGTGGCCATCAGAGGGGGCGAGAGAGTATTTCACCTGGGCCCAGGGAACATGAAGCTTAAGCCGCTGTGCTCCTGCTCAGACAATTCACCCGCAGAGGCCAGGACGGGGAGGTGCGAGGCTCCTGTGGGCCTCTAGAGGGCAGACGCAGGAAGCTGTGAACAAAACACGGCTGCACATCAGCTCCACAGGGGAAGAGCTCACGACCAAACCCTCATTCAGGCCCAGGTCATTGCACGGACCACTCCCTGCCTAGACTTCCCTGCCAACCCCACGCACATGTAAACGAATGCTGTGCCACTCGGGGTCTTCAGGGACACATAGGATGGGGCCCCTAGGATGGATCCGTGGATGGGGAAGGGGAGGAGGGAGGGAAGGATAGAAGGGTTTGGGGGAAGAAGGAGGAAAGAAGGGGGGGAGGGAGGGAGGGGGGGGAAGGAGAACAATGAACAAAGGAGGGGAGGGGGGGGGAGGGAGGGACGAACGGATGCAAGGACGAGTACATGTATGAATAGGTGAGTTGGCGGGTGGATGGAGACATTGATTGATGGACAGATTTTTAAAATCGGCTCAGGTGATTGTGGGACCAGCAGGTCTGAAATTGGGAGCTGAAGCTGCAGCTTTGAGGCAGAATTTCTCCTTTTTTGGGGAACCTCAGGTTTTGCTCTCAATGCCTTCACCTGCTTACACAGGCAGGGCTCACTCACATCACCAAAGGTCACCTCCTTCACCTCAAGTCAACTGATGATAGAGATTAACCACATCCACAGTACTTCCAGAGCACTGTCTAGATGAGTGTGGCCACGTGGACATATAAAAGCAATCATCACAGGTGACTTGGGAGATGCCTGTTGAACTGGAAAAAAAAGCCATCAATTCGTGATGCCCTGAAATGCTCCCGTGGGTGGCAGCAGGTGAGGAGTGTGGACGTCAGGTATAGGGCGCCGTGTCTGAGCGAGGGTGGACTACACACTGGGGAGCCTCTGGGCCACTGGGTGACACGCTGAGAGGTGCCCCTTGAAGGTGGCACCAGCGCACTTGGGAGGCATTGAGAATCTGCAGTCACAGGGCCCCTCCTTACAATGCAATGCCCATACCCAGCACTGCCCTGGAGCTCTGTGCAGATGCTGAAATGACGTCACAATCATTATTACGATGTTTCTGATGATTTCTAAACATTAGCAAACTTAAAGCAGAGAATGCAGAGGTCTTTTCCAGGTGTTTCTAGTCTGTGTCACCCACCCCAGTGAGTGTCAGGGCAAACTCAGAACTGCAAGGCTGCCCAAGAGTTCGCCTGATCATCTGGGGCTGGGCAGTGGTGCACAGGTGCAGCATGCGGTACACGTGTTGTTTTTACCCAAAGACGCCTGTCCTAGTCCATCCCCAAGGGCTCCTGGCCATGACATAGGCACAGAAAGCTTGTCCTGGGGCTGTGTGGGGTGGGCTGTAGCACTAGAAGGATATTCACACTGGGAAGATGGTGGAAACCAGGGCCTGGAAGGTGCACAGAGGGAGCCATCCAACTGAGCAGATTCTAGAAGCTTCAGTAGCAGTTTGCCAGGAAATGAAATTGAAATAAATTGGTGTCTGGTGGTTGGGGAGAGAACAGACGCAAAGCCACTGGAGATGGTGGCCCCAGGCCCACTCCATTAGGCTGGGGGTGAGAGGTCCTTGCATAGAGCAGTGGCGGGGCCCGAGCTGCAGCACATTCTCTGAGAGCTGCTTTCTCTGTGATGAGCTAGTCAGACCCAAAGGCACGTGCCCAGGAGGGGTCTCACTGGTTCTAGGGGCCAGAGCTCCGCCAACAGCCATGGGGAAGGAAAAGTGCTCAGCACAAGGAATTAACAGGATCCTGTGACTGCTGTCTTTTTTTTTTTTTGTGGGGGGGGGATGGAGTCTCACTCTGCTGCCCAGGCTGGAGGTGCAGTGGCAAGATCTCAGCTCACTGCAAGCTCTGCCTGCCGGGTTCATGCCATTCTCCTGCCTCAGCCTCCCAAGTAGCTGGGACTACAGGCGCCCGCCACCACACCCGGCTAATTTTTCGTATTTTTTTTAGTAGAGACGGGGTTTCACCTTGTTAACCAGGATGGTCTCGATCTCCTGACCTCATGATCCACCCGCCTTGGCCTCCCAAAGTGCTGGGATTACAGGTGTGAGCCACCGCGCCTGGCCGACTGCTGTCTTTAAGGACGGGTTGGAGGATTGAGGTGAGAATGACTTCCAGGTTGGCAAAGGATCACATTAGAGATTCTGGAGAAAAAGCGCATTTTTTATGGAGAGCGATATTCTGGTTTCTGACATCACAACATTGGAATTCTTGTGGGACATCGAGGTGGGGATGTCTGGAAGGAACCTGGAAGTGAGTACAGAGCCCCAGAGCGTGCTGCGGGTAGATGTGTGACTCCTTAGTACCTAGGACACCTGGGTGGCTTGGAAAGGGTCCCTAGATGACCAGAAAGGTGATTACACCTTGTGAGCGGGGTGCTTGCTTAAAATGACAGACACAGCAGCGGGTGCCACTTGCCTAAACACAAGTATCTATGTAACGCTTGTGTGTATGAGAAGGAATTGGGTCTTTTCCTCAGGTTCCTGGGATAGAGCTTCCAAAACCCTTGGAATTTCCCCAGGGACAGGAGTGTCTGTTATTCATGGTGAGCTCCCAGCCATGTCGGAGCTGATGCTGATGAAGGAACGCAGGATGGAGGCTGATCACCAGGACTGACCATGTGATTGTAGGATGAAGTGTTTGGGCCTTGTGCTGTCGCCTGACCTCCCTGGAGAGTTCAGTCCCATGGACAGTGAGTCATCAGTCCTCCCTGAGCCATAAAACCCTGGTGAAAACTCTGGACACCAAAGCTCAGTGCAGCTTCCCGGTTGGTGATCATGTCCCTGTGCCGGGTGGTGATGGGCCCTGATCCCACAGGCCAGGCACAGAGGCTCTGCATTTGGGACCCTCCCTGAACTCACCTGATGTATTTCATTTGGAGGGTTCAGATTGGTATCATAATACAGCTGTATTTGTAACCACAGCACTATCATCTGTTGTGTGGGTGGTTCCAGCAGGAGATGTAGCTGGATGGGGTCTCAGAAACCTCTGAATCTGTAACCAGTCAGAAGTGTGGATGACCTGGGGACCCCTGAACCCACAAGTGGTATTAAAGTGAGGGTGGCCTTACTGAGGTCCATCCACGTCTATAACCTGCGGGGTCTGCCCTAGCTCCAGGTACTTAGCAGCAGGACTGTACTGAAGTCTGCCTAGGACTCTGTCTCCTCTGCTGAACATATGTTTGCAGCTCCTACCCAGCATTCTGCCCGTCTGGAAATACAGAAGCAGCATTCTGGCAAGCATCCCTGTTCTACATAAACTCAAGAGCGGCATGTGGTAGGCAGCCTCTAAGATGGTCCCCAGCGGTTATGTCTCATATTCCTTATACTCCCAGGCCATGCCCTCCTGTGGCATGTGCCGGACACAAGAGCATCTATGGATGGAATCCAGCAGGAGAGATGGTGTCCACAGTGTGACCTGGAACCACAGGAGGGTGTGGAGAGGATCCAGGAGGAGTGATGGCATCTGCATCTGGATCCACTGGAGTGTGTGCCCAGGACTCTGCAGGGGTGATAGCATCTGGAGTCTGAACTGAACCCACTGGAGTGTGTGC
>NC_045448.1:1589672-1590769 GCF_002776525.5 Piliocolobus tephrosceles | reverse complement strand
GAGTCTGATCTGAACCCACTGGAGTGTGTGCAGGGGATCCTGCAGGGGTGATGGCACCCGGAGTCTGATCTGAACCCACTGGAGTGTGTGCACGGGATCCTGCGGGGGTGATGGCCACCGGAGTCTGATCTGAACCCACTGGAGTGTGTGCACGGGATCCTGCAGGGATGATGGCATGTGGAGTTTCAGCTGGACCTACTCAAGTATGTGGATAGAATCTTGCAGGAGAGACAACATGTAGAATGTAAACTGGGCCCAGTGAAGTGTATGGAGAGAATCCTGCAGGGGAGATGGCGTCTGCAGTGGGAACCGGACTCACTGGAATCTTTGGATAGGACCCAAATTCAACCACTGCAGTGTGTAGACAGGATCCTTCAGGAGAGATGGCATCTGCAGTGTGAACCGAACCCACTTGAGTGTATGGACAGCATCTCACAGGAGTGATGACATCTGCAGTGTGATCTGGACTGCCTTGAGTGTGTGGATAGGATCCTGCAAGAGTGATGGCATGTGGAGGGTAAACTGCATCCACACGACTGTTTGGACAGCATCTTTCAGGAGTGATGACGTCTGCTCTGTGAAGTGAGACACTGGAGTGTGTGGGTAGGGTCCTGCAGGAGAGATGGCAACTGGAGTGTGAACTGGACCCACTGTTGTGCCTGGAGAGGATCCTGCAGAAGAGAAGACATCTGCAGTGTGAACTGGGCCACTGGGGCATGTGGCTAGAATCATGCTGGAGTTAAAGGCTTCTGGACTGTGAGCTGGCCCCACTAAAGTGTGTGTATAGGATTCTGCAAAAGTGATAGCCTCTGGAATGTGAATAGGACCCACTGAGGTGTGTGGATAGGATACCGCAGGGGTGATGGTGTCTGCAGTGTGAGCTGCAGCCATGGGGCGTGTGGATAGGACTCTGCAACGAGACAGCCTCTGTGGTGTGAATGGCACCGGTGGAATGTATAGGGGGGATCCTGCAAAAGTGATGTCCTCTGGAGTGTGAACTGGACCCACTGGAGGGTGTGGACATCATCCTGCAGGAGAGATGGCATCTGGAGTGTGAACTGGACCCACTTCTGTGTGTGGATAGGATCCTGCAGGAG
>NC_045448.1:1570370-1589662 GCF_002776525.5 Piliocolobus tephrosceles | reverse complement strand
AGGAGACGTGGCATCTGGAGTGGGAACTGGACCCACTTCTGTGTGTGAATAGGATCCTGTAGGAGAGATGGCATCTGCAGTGTGAGCTGCATCCACTGTACAGTGTGGTTAACATCCTGCAGGAAAGATGGCATCTGGAATGTCAGCAGGACCCACCACCGTCTGAGGATGCACCCTGCAGGTGTGATGTGGGGCCAGTTCCAAGGCTAGGTTAGATTCTAGCCTGACTTCTGTGTTGTGCTCTCATTCTCTTCCTCTTTTTTCTAATACCTGCTCTGGGAGGCATCAGGCCATGTCTGGTGTGCAGGCCAGGGAGACCCACATGGCAAGGAACTGGAACCCCCTGCCAGCAGCCTCGGGAGTCCAGTCCTTAGATGGTGCCCTGTGGCCAGCAATGCCCCTGTGACCTCCGGGCTATGTCTCGTGGTAGTTTTTGTTTTTTAACATAGCAACAGGAAACTAGCCAATTACCCACCAATCCCATTCCAGGCTGCCTTCAAATGCAGCTCAGGCTAGAACATCAGCACGGGGACACAGCTGAGACCCGGGGTTTGCGATGGGAACATGCCCAGGTGTGCCTCTGAATCTGGCACTGTCACCCTGAGGCCTGGGTTCAACAACTTGGCCTCACCTTCCTTATCTGTGAAATACAGAGACTGGGTCCTTGTGAGATGACTGGAGAGAATGTATGAACTATGTGAGAACACCACCTTTAACTGTGCATATTTCACGCAGTGTCTTCCCTCCTTTCCAAAGTCTTCCGCTGTCTCTAGACACACCCGGCGTGGGCGGGTTCCCTGGTCTCCTCCTAGGCCTGTCCCAGGAGGACAGGCACTGAAGGCCGCGAGCATGCCCGGGGGCTGCGCTGCGCCAAGGACTCCACACAGGGCATTTCATGCTCCCAAGGGTGCTGAGCCAGGCGGCCGGCAGAGAGCAGGTGGCTGACAGGCCCCGGGGAGCCGGACTGCCTGGGTCTAACCTTCCCGCAGAGACTCCCTTGCTGTGCGCCTTGGGGCTTGGGCCTCAGTTTCCTCAAAAAGAATGAGGGACTTTTTTGAACGTTAAATAATTTCCTACGTGGTTGCGGGTAGGGAGAGGGAGAGAGAGGAGCGCGCGTGCGCGCCTGGAATCGTGCCTGGATCAGAGCAGGCGCTCTGAAAGTGTTACAAACAGCAAGGCGCCAAGAAAAAATCCCGTAGTGCGCGCAGGCAGAAACCACGGGTAAGAAAAGTGGAGAAGCTTCGCGTAGGCCCCAGGGTCCCGAGTCCCGAGCGCAGAATCAGGGGTGCCAATGCTCTCCTCCGCACCCCCGGGCGCTCGCCTTGGCCATGCGGACCGCCCCACCTGGATACGGGCGCCCGGGCCGGACACTGGGGCCCCGGGTTCTCGCCCCGCCCCGCCCTCGGGGATTCGGAGGGGCCGGGAGGAGCCTCGCGCATGTGCACAGCTGGCGCCCCCCGCCCCCTGCGCACAGCTGGGACGTGGGCCGCGGCCGGGCGGGCGCAGTCGGGAGCCGGCCGTGGTGGCTCCGTGCGTCCGAGCGTCCGTCCGCGCCGTCGGCCATGGCCAAGCGCTCCAGGGGCCCCGCGCGCCGCTGCCTGCTGGCGCTTGTGCTGTGCTGCGCCTGGGAGGCGCTGGCCGTGGTGGCCCCGAAGCCGGGCGCAGGGTGTCCGAGCCGCTGCCTGTGCTTCCGCACCACCGTGCGCTGCATGCATCTGCTGCTGGAGGCCGTGCCCGCCGTGGCGCCGCAGACCTCCATCCTGTGAGTGCGGCCAGGGGCGCGGGGTCCGGGGGTTCGTGGAGATCCGGGAGCGCAGGGGTGAGCGGAGGCGGGGGGCGCGGAGCGTGGAGGGGGCATCGGGCGCGCGGGGGGCCTAGGGGCTCGGGACGCAGAAGCGAACCCCCAAAGGGGAACGTGGGGGGACCGGGGCGCGGGGACCCGCTGGGCCTTTGTCCGCCCTGCCGGAGACGCCGAGGGGCGGACCAGAGCGCTGTGCGCGCGGCCTCCGGAGCCGCCTTTGTTCGGAACTCGGAATCCCCGCAGGACGGGGAAGTTGTTGGAGCCGCCGGGGAAGCCCCGCTCTCCTCCCGCCGCCCCCCCCGCGCCGCGGGCCGCCTGCTTCCCTCTAGTTCGCCGCCCCCCCTCCCCCCTCTCCCTCCCCGCCCCGTGGAGCGCGGTGCCCACCCCATCCCCCCGTGCCGGGGCGGCCTCCCCAGAGGAGCCTCAGTTCCCGCGGCCGCGGCGCCCCCGCTCCCAGAGCCCCCACATCCGCCCGCAGCGTCCTCCCCTGGGGCGTCCCGGGGGCCCTGCGCTTCTCAGGGGCTTTTCCTGCGCCCAGAGCGAGCCGGGCGGCCGGGGTTCCCGAGAGGGGCCGCGCGGTGGTCACGGAGCCTCGGGGCCGCGCGGGTCTAGACCGGGGCTCAGAGCGGGTTTCTGCCCCGGGCACTTCTCTTCTGTCGTTTCTAATCCACGCGACCGTGTTCGCGGTTGTGCCAAACGTTTAACCGGATGCGTTGCGTTGGGGTTGACACCCTGTGTCCCGCCCGCGGGCCTCCCCGTGCCACGGTCTCTACAGCAGGAATCCCCATTCCTCCGCGCCGCGGCCCCAGGTACCGAGGTGCCGCCAGAGTTCGCTGCAGGCCTCCTGTGTTCGGGAGCGACTCAGCGTTTGCGGAATCTTCTGTGAAGGCGGCTGCGCTTCAGGCGCCGACTCGAATTTAGTCCCATAGCGACGCTTCTGCGTGCCAAAAATAGTTTTCACTTTTCTTAACTGAGCCAGAGGACTTCTTGGCACCACCGGAGAGTCTGCAAAAGTTGTAAAAGAGTCGAGTGAACAATTCAGGAAGTGGGCGGCCAGTGCGCTTCCCTCCGAAACTGAGTGCGGGGACAGACCGCCGCTCCCGGGGGTCGCCGCGTTTGCTGGCCGCGTCCTGCAGGCCCTGGCGCGGGGCGGGGGCGCGACTTCCTCTCCCCCTGGGAAATTGTTCCTCCCGAGAGAGACCAAGGCTTTCTTTCCAGAGCCGGTAAAGGGTCAGCCCAGGCCGGACGTCTCGGGAGCATCTCACTCAAAAGCGGTGGACTTTTAAAATGGAACCGGGTGAGGTTTCCCCTGGGTCTGGATAATGTAATTTTTGCTGAGGCAGTGGAAGAATGGGACCCCGAAGTCATTTTTCACATCTGGTCAGTTTCATAAAGCTTGCGGTATGCTTTGTCCCGGAATATTAATTGCTTGTTGAAAATAACATTTTAAAATAAGTGTCGTAGAACACACATGGGGCCGTCTGCTGCGCTTTGCATGGTGTGCTCGTCCACAAACACCTCACCGAATTTGAAAAAGGAGCTGAGAGTAGACGGTGACATCATCCTCAGCTCTCACAACTCTTCCTCAAAGGATACGTTTGCGTCCATTTGTGTCTTACACGTTCAGGGGTTTTTGCAGTCTTCAGTGATACTTTGAAAGGTCGCTGTTGAGTCACATTGCTTCTGTGAGGCAGGTAGCCTAGTAGCTGTTAAATTGATCAAAGCCCTTATAGAACTAAACACTTTACTGGAGAAACGAACATAGCCATTTTATGGCGGTGGAAACAGAAGTTCTGGGAGAGAAGGCCAGCTCCCGATGCTATTCCTGTGGCCAAGACGAGGAGGGTAGCCCTGGTGGCCAGAATGGAGTCCTGGGCTGGATGCATTCCAGCCGGGTGATTTTTAGCGGGACCTGTGTTCCCTGGGAGAACGTGAGGGTGTAGCCGTGCGGACCTAGGCACAGTGGACACATGTCATGAGCGAGCCCTAGGGAGTGCAGCCTGGGGAGGCAGGGACGGAGGGAAGAGGGACACCCATTCTGCGGGGACATCATGTTGAGGGGTCTCTGGGGGCATGGTCTGTAGGCTGTTGCTGGAGATGACACAGTTATACATGGTACATGCTACACGTGAAGCACCATTTCATGTCCACTTTCAGCATTCTCCCAGGACTGTGCTCTCATGTATATGTGATTATTTTCTATTAAAATTTTTTGGTAGAAATTGGGAACATACTATATATGAAAATTTTAAAAACCTGCCCCAAAGTTAGTTGGGCTATCCAACCATCATAGTGTCCCTTTGCTTTTAAGAGACTCACCTCCACCCCATCTCCACAAAAGATTAAATCAGAGCCATTGGGAACATCTTATTGCTCCTTCCCCTCAAATGCTCCACAGGTGTGTTTAAGTGGGCCTGATACTGGCTTGTTTGAATTGTGGCTTGGGGGCTTTGGAAATAAGCCCACCTGTGACTCAGTTTGGATTGAACTTTGAGTGCCCTCAGCTGCAAGTGTGAAGGGAGCTCTGGAATGGCAGGAGCCCACGCCCTGTGCTGCTCGGTTGGGGGCTTTGGCCTTGCTGCTGGGTCTCCTGGAGAGCACCTCCCCTCCGGAGGCCTTACTTAGTTCAGCTGTGTGGAAATGCTTGGTCTTTGAATACAGTTTCATTCTGTATCCAACACAATAGAAGTTTATCACAATGGTAGTTCAAAGCTAGTATTAAAGTTGGCCGTTGGACGCCCCTTCCTTTCCTCCTGTCAACCCCAGCCTCTTTGGGGAGGTCACATTTGAAACATTCTTCATTGCAGTCGCGCCGCTAGGGTGCTGGCTGGACACACTGGAGCTAGGCCCTCCACGCCCTCCTCCTGTCCTGCCTTCCTCTCTTCCCTGGAGCCGCCACGGTTGAGGCTGTGGTCATGGACTCATCAAAACCAACATCCTCACCACAGTCCAGGCCACTGCAAGCCATGAATTGTCCCAAACTGTAGTTCTGTGGCAGAAACGCTGACACTGGAGGGGTCTGGGTATGTGGAGCTTGGGGTGGGCTCAGGGAGGTTGCATTGCAGAGAAACTACGGGCAGGTGCCATGGCAGGCGGGGCGGGGCCTCTTCTGCAGGATCTCCAGGCAGCTGCAGCTCATTCTCAGTTTTTCTCACCATCTACTGGGTGTTCAGGCCCTTGCCGTGTGCTGTGTGTTGGGCCACCCACAGAAAACAAGACTGGAACCCGCCTTCATGGAATCCCAGTCCAGCGGGGGCTCCCGGAGAGTGAGGGGGCTTCCTGCGAGTGGTAGGATGACCCCAGGTGTGTGCAGGCCCAGGTGTGTGCAGGCCTGGTGGGACGGGGATGGGGGACACAGCGCTTGGGACCTGCACTCTTGGTGATCTGGACCGAGTGGATGCCCACCTCCTGGCCTGTGTCCACATGAGCAGAAGGTTCCAGTGTTGCTGCTCCATGGGTCTCCACCCTCCTGCAGGCCCCAGACCCTCTGGGACTCAGAGTTCACAGGTACGAGTGGGTCTTTGGGCCTTTTAACTGACTTCCTGTGTCCAGGAGACTGTGTCCCCTGAGTCCCATGGGCCCCTGAGTCACATCAGCCCCGAGGTTGATCCTTGGAGCTTCGCTGACCTCCCTTGGAGAATTGGCCGCCTTTCGGAGAGGACCTCTCCTCCTCACACGTAGGTAGAGGTCACAGGGTGTGCCTGGCACTCAGGGAGCCAGCTGGCTGGTGCTGGAGTGGGACCCGCCTGCCGGGGACTCGCTGGCTCTCCACCCTCAGCACTTTCCATACCCTCCTCCTCCTCTGCATCCTCCTGCTCCCGGGAAGTTCCCTCACATCTGACTGCGTCTTCTGGGAGCACCCGCAGCCCCGGGACGCCAGGCCTCCTTTGGGCAGGAGACTGCAGTGGTCCGGGGTGTGAGCGGGAGCCTGGGGCTTCTCCGCCCAGGCGGATGAGTCTGGGTTGCATCTGCTGGGACGGTCCTGCAGGCGCTAGTCTGAGTGTTTGCCTTCCATAGAACAAATGATGACTTCCTGTTTACTGGCACAACAGAGTCAAAGACTGTATTATTGTCACGCAAATACGTGTGAAAAGTACCATACGGATACTTAAAACGTATTTAGATGTTGATGATGTATCTTTGCAAGGTGGTAGGCGGACCACACATTTTCTCAGCATGGGAGCCTGGGAGGTCTTCAGAGCTCTCTGTGTTCTGTGGCCAGAAGAGGAACATCATCAGTGTTCACAATAAGCTCAGAGAGGGCCCATGCCCAAGAGAGTGTGTGTGGGGACCTTTCCTGGGATGTCCAGTTTGCCATTCAGGGGAGTATGTGAGACCCCCCAGGCTTTCACCAGGACTTTAACCTCTGAAAACCAGTATGTGAGTATGTGAGTGCCACATGTCTGCAAAGTGCTCTCTCTTGTTAGGAAGTCAGAGTCATTGAGCTCTTCTATTGTTAGAACTTGCTTCCCTCCTGTGTGATTTTTATCTGTCAAGGAAATAGTTGTAAAAAGAAAGCATATCCTTCTATATGACTCTGAATCCAGGGGCAGCTCCAGCTTCAAGCACGGCTTGATCCAGGGTCCACAGGCTGCGATATTCTGTGGTTTTCTCCCCTGGATGGGTGACTCGGCTTGCTTCTCTGTTGTTCTGACTTAGTTTCCCTAGTTGCTGATGTTTGGCAGCTGTGTAGTTCCCTTCCGACAGAGCTCAGTCCAGTGGAAAGAGGATGCATGACTCATTCTTAGTGCACAAGCAGAAGTTTGGGGAATTGTCTTAATGGACCAGATGGTCTGTGTGGCACGCCAGTTTTCAAGACGCCCATGAGTGGGCAGGAGGCCTTGCCACTGGGTCTGGAGTGCATGACTACCTTCTGGGGCCATGGATGGCATCTGATCTTCCCTGGACACACTGGCCAGAAGCTGATGAGGGCCCCTTGCCTGGGGCAAAGCCTGGGCCTTTTTAAGCAAAGTGAGTGTTGCATTGTCCAGGCAGGAGCCTCCATGGCACAGATCCAGGGTTCAAAATTAAATATGTAAACACAAAGACAAAATTCCAGTCTGCAGGGCAGATCTCCTCATGAATCTCAAAGCTAGGTAAGAGCTGGAAGATCAGGCTGGGTGTGGTGGCTCATGGCGGTAATCCCAGCACTTTGGGAGGCCAAGGCAGGCAGATTGCCTGAGCTCAGGAGTTCGAGACCAGCCTGGACTACATGGCGAAACCACTTCTTTACTAGAAATAGAAACATTAGCTGGGCCTGGTGGTGCACACCTGTGGTCCCAGCTACCCAGGAGGCTGAGGCATGAGAATTGCTTGAGCCGGGGAGGCGGAGGTTGTAGTGAGCTGGGATCACGCCACTGCACTGCAGCCTGGGTGACAGAGCGAGACCTAGTCTCAAAAAAAAAAAAAAAATTGAAGATCAACTTGCGTTATGCCGATTCCCATTGGCATATGATGAGATAAATACCTTTTTGATTGGAGAATCCAAGTGTTTTTCCTTTGCACATGACAGTAAGAAGAAGCTAAAATAGATGCAAATGCATGAAGTCCTGCCGGGCCCACAGCAGTGCTCTGGGAGGGGAACTCAGGCCTGGGAATCGGGCAATCTCTCAGGAATACAGAGATCTTCCCGGCTCCTACTTAGGGTCTGGAGCTGAGAAGCTACTGCCGGCCTCTGGTGTTTTAGTGACTAACATGTGAGAGCTCTCATGTTTCCCAGCGCCCAGGTTTACTGATTATTTTAAGTGATAGTTCCATATGTTTTTGGGGTTCAGAAGAAAATGTGAATTATTTACAAGTACCTTTTTTGAGGGAATTCAATTTAAGAGAAGACAAACTTTACCTACCATGTTTGATGCTTAAATAGCCGATCAGGACATTTTGTATGTTAGTGGTATCTCTCTCTTTTTTTTTTTTTTTGAAGACGGAGTCTCACTCTTTTGCCCAGGCTGGAGTGCAATGGCGCAATCTTGGCTCACTGCAAGCTCCACCTCCCGGGTTCACGCCATTCTCCTGCCTCAGCCTCCCGAGTAGCTGGGACTACAGGCGCCTGCCACCTCGCCCAGTTAAGATTTTTGTATTTTTAGTAGAGACAGGGTTTCACTGTATTAGCCAGGATGGTCTCCATTGTGATCCACCTGCCTCGGCCTCCCAAAGTGCTGGGATTACAGGTGTGAGCTACTGCGCCCGGCCTGTTAAGTGGTATCTCTCTATGTGGGCCAGTAGCTCCCCAGGATCAAGCCTGGATGGTTGAATTGTTAAACTGCGTGCTGCCAGAACACCTGCATGTGACTTAGCACACGTATGTTAGTGGGTGGCTGCATGCTTTTTTTGATGCTAAAGTAATACAACTGATTGATAGATATTTTTCTAAATTGGTAACACTAGTAATTTTTGTTTTCTTTGTTTTAAAGTTTATTTTGAAAAACAGGCATTAAGGCGGGTCTGGAGGCTCACACCTGTAATCCCAGCACTTTGGGAGGCTGAGGTGGGCGGATCACCTGAGGTCAGAGTTTGAGACCAGCCTGCCCAAATCTGACAAAACCTCATCTCTACTAAAAATACAAAAATTAGCCAGGTGTGGTGGCTCATGCCTATAGTTCCAGCTATCGGGAGGCTGAAGTAGGAGAATCGCTTGAACCTGGAAGGCAGAGGTTGCAGTGAGTTGAGATCGTGCCACTGCACTCCAGCTTGGGGGACAGAGCAAGACTCCGTCTCAAAAAAAAAAAAAAAGAAAATAGGCATTATATTTTTCCCCATCTAATTTCTCGTCAGATCCAAAAGGCAAAATAGGAAAGCCTAAAATACATCTGAGTGGAAGATTACTCATGCAAGGTAAACTGAAGCTGGCAAAAACAAACAAAAACCATGAGTAGACTGTCCGCTGTTTCGTGGGTTAGATCTCCCTGGCGTAGGTACGAGATCAGTCATCACTGCTGTTTTGTTCATTGGTTTCTTTATTCTGGAGGATGTTGCTTTCCCTACTGTTTCAAGCGAAGAGGAGGGGAGACACAGACCCCCAGGGAGCCTAACCCGGAGGCCTGAGGTGGTGAATGGCAGCCGTCCTCCAGACGTCCGAGGGCACTGTTGTGTTCAGGCACCTTATTCCAGATCTGGCTGCCTCCTGCGTCATCTGCCCAGGGAAAGCAGGGTTCACGCCCTGCTCCTGTCCAGATGCCCAGCACATCTGAGCAGCCCGGAGCACCAGGGCAGTGTGTTTACGGGAAAGCAGGCTGCGGTCAGCCCCGCACCCTCCATCCTACCGGGCTGTTGCATGTTGAGCCCTGCCGAGCTTTGGAGGTTTAGGAGGAGCCTGCGGGAGCGTCTGCCTTTTTTCTATGGTTAAATCAGAAGGAGGAGCTTGACTAGTGACTGTTACCCTATTTGACCTTTGTCCACATGAGAATTTTTACTTAAGAAAACAAAAGCCTTATCAGACATAATGGACATTTTGAAAGGGCACAAACTTAAAGTATGCTTGCTAAGTTTTGACATCCACCTCCAGGGTTCAAGTAATCCTCCTGCCTTAGCCTCCTACTTTTAGCTAGTCCTAAGTAGCCAGACTATAGGCATGTGCCCCCATGCCTGGATTTTTTTTAAATTTATTTTTAATGTTTAATTTTGTAGAGATGGGGTCTTGCTATTTGCCCAGGCTGATCCACAACTCCTGGCTTCGAGCAGTCCCCCCACCTTGGCCTCTTAAAGCCCTGGGATTACATGTGTGAGCCGTTGTGGCTGCCTTGTAATCAGTGATCTTTGATGTTACTATTGTAATTGTTTTGGGGTGTTATAAACCACACCCACGTAAAACTTCAAACCTAACCTAAACGTTGTGTGTGTTCTGACTGTTCTACTGGCTGGCCATTCCTCCATCTCTTTTCCGTTTCCAGGCCTTATTCCCTGAGACGCAGCAGTATTGAAATCAGGCCAATTGATAACCCTGCAGTGGCATTTCCGTGTACTAGTGATAGGAGAGTTGCATGTCCTTTACTTTAAATCAAAAGCTGGAAATGATTAAGCTTAGTGAGGAAGGCATGTCAAAAGCTGAGATAAGTCAAAAGCTAGGTCTCTTGCATCAGTTAGTTTATGGAGGAAGTTTTAGTGGTTTGGGAAGAACAGCAAACCAGCCACAACATTCTACTCAGCCAAAGTTCGATCCAGGGCAAGGCCCTAACTCTCTTCGTTTCTGTAAAGGCAGAGAGATAAGGAAGCTGCAGAAGGAAAGTTTGGAGCTAGCAGAGATTGGTTCATGAAGTTTAAGGAAAGAAGTCAACTGCATAACATAAAAGTGCAAGGTGAAGCAGCAGATGCTGATGGAGAAGCTGCAGCAAGTTCTCCAGAAGTTCCAGCTAGTATCAGTGATCAGGTGGCTACACGCAACAACAGATTTTTAATGTGGACAGAGCAGCCTTCTATTGGAAGAAGATGCCATCTAGGACTTTCATAGCTAGAGAGGAGAAGTCACTGCCTGGCTTCAAAGCTTCAAAGGACAGGGTGACACTCTTGGTAGGAGCTAATGCAGCTAGTGACTTTAAACTGAAGCCAGCGCTCATTTCCTGTTCCCCAACCCTGGGGTCTTAAGGACTGTGCTACATCTACTGTGTTTCTGCCCTACCAATGGAGAGACAAGGCCTGGATGACAGCATATTTGTTTGCCGCATGGATCTCTGAATATTTTAAGCTCACTGTTGAGACCTACTGCTCAGAAAAAAAGATTCTTTTCAAAATACTGATGCTCATTTGCAATGTGTCTGGTCACCCAAGAGCTCTGATGGAGAATGCAAAGGGATTAATGTTGTTTTCATGGCTGCTAACACAGAACATCTATTTTGCAGCCCATGAATTAAGGACTAATTTTGACTTTCAAGTCTTATTATTTCGTAAATTTATTCCATAAAACTATAACTGCTGTAGATAGCGATTTCTCTGATTAAACTGGGCAAAGTCAATTGAAAACCTTCTGGAAAGGCGTCATCATTTTAGACGCCATTAAGAATGTTTTTGATTCATGGGGGATCAAACATCAACATGTACAGGAGTTTGGAAGAAGTGGATTCCAACCCTCATGGACGACTTTGAGGGGTTCAAAGACTTCCGTGGAGAAAGTCACTGCAGATGTGGAGATAGCAAGAGAGCTAGAATTAGTAACGGAGTCTGCAGATGTGAGAGAATTGCTGCAACTTCGTGATGAAACCAGAACAGATGGGGAGTTGTGTCTATGGATGAGCATAAAAAGTGGCTTCTTGAGATGAATTCTATTTCTGGTGAAAATGCTATGAACTTTGTTGAAATGACAGCACAAGATCCAGAATATTCCCTAAACCTAGTGGATAAAGCAGCCGCAGGATTTGAGAGGATTGACTCCAATTTTTGTAGGATAGGCAAATACAAACCTTTGTTTATTTATTTAGAGGTGGAGTCTCACTCTGTTGCCAGGCTGGAGTGCAATGGCACAATCTTGCCTCACTGCAACCTCCGCCTCCTGAGTTCAAGAGATTTTCCTGCCTCGGCCTCCTGAGTAGCTGAGATTACAGCCGCGTGCCACCATGCCCAGCTAATTTTTGTATTTTTAGTGGAGATGGGGTTTCACCATGTTGGCCAGAATGGTCTTGATCTCTTGACCTCATGATCCACCGGCCTCGGCCTCCCAAAGTGCTGGGATCACAGGGGTGAGCCACCGCGCCCGGCCGATTGACTTCAATTTTGAAAGAAGTTCTACTGTGAATAAAAAGCTATGAAGCAGCATCACATACTACAGAGAAACCTTTTGGGAAAGGAAGAGCTAATAGATGCGGCAAATGTCGTTGTTGTCTTATTTTCAGAAATTGCCACAGCTACCCCAACCTTCAGCAACCACCACCCTGATCCTTCGGCAGCCAGCAACATCAAAGCAAGGTTCTCTACCAGCAAAAAGAAGAAAACTCTCTGAAGGCTCAGGTGTTTTATAAAATTTTTTTAGCAACAAAATATTTTTTAAATAAAGTATGGCCGGGTGTGGTGGCTCACGCCTGTAATCCCAGTACTTTGGGAGACTGAGGCAGGTGGATCACAAGGTCAGTAGATCCAGACCATCCTGGCTAACACGGTGAAACCCCATCTGCACTAAAAATACAAAAAATTTTCTGGGCGTGGTGGTGGGCATCTGTAGTCCCAGCTACTCCGGAGAGTAGCTGAGGCAGGAGAATGGCATGAACCTGGGAGGCAGAGCTTGCAGTAAGCCAAGATTGCACCACTGCACTCTAGCCTGGGCAACAGAGTGAAACTCTGTCTCAAAAAAATAAATTAAAAAAAATAATGATAATAAAGTACATTTTTTTAGATGCAATGCTATTGCATAATTAATCAGCTATATTGTAGTGAAAATTTAACTTTCATGTACTGGGAGACCAAAATATTCATGTGAATAACCTTTTTGCAATTTTTAGCTTATTTCAGTGATCTGGGCCCAAACCTGAAATATCTGAGTGGTATATTTCTCTCTGGCCCCAATTTTTGTGATATTGTTGTCCTACATTTTATTTGTACGTATGTTATAAACTCAATACTGTACTTTTACGATTTCGTTTAAGCTGTCAGTTATCTTTTTAGAGATTTAAATAAACAGAAACATGTTTTTAATTCTTTCAAATGCTGCTTATTCCTATGTGTAGGTTCATAATTCAGTCCTTTTACTTCAAGAACTCTAAAAAAAAGTCTTGTAGTGCAGCTCTATTGGTAATCGATTCTTTTAGCTTTTGGATGTTTAAAAAGTGCTTTACTTTGCCTTCATTTTTGAGTGATATTTTGCTAAGTAATATTCTGAGTTAGTGGTTTTCTCTGACACAGTTTTTTTTTTCTTTTTCTTTTTTTGACACAGAGTCTTGCTCTGTCGCCCAGGCTGGAGTGCAGCAGCACCATCTCAGCTCACTGCAGCCTCCGCCTCCCGGGTTCAAACGATTCTCCTGCCTTAGCCTCCTGAGTAGCTGGGATTACAGGTGCTCACAACCACACCTGGCTAATTTTTGTATTTTTAGTAGAAATGGGATTTCACCATGTTGGCCATGCTAGTCTTGAACTCCTGGCTACAGGTGATCCACCTGCCTCGGCCTCCCAAAGTGCTGGGATTATAGGCGTGAACCACTGCACCTGGCCGACACTGCTTTAAAAACGTCCTTTTACATAGTTTTCCGTGAGAAATCTGCTGACACCCGTATTGTGTCAGTAGAACATCTGTGTGTTTCTGGCTGCTTTTAAGATTTTCTCCTCATCCCTGGTGTTGAGCAATTGGATTATGATATACCTTGGTGTGGTTTTCTCTGTGTTTCTTGTGCTTGGGTTTTTTAATTTTGATTTTAATTTTTTATTTTATTTAAAAAATTTTGGACCCGTGGGTTTACAGATTTCTTCAAATTTGGAAAATTTGGGGGTGTTTCATCTTCAGATGTGTTTTCTGTCCCCACCTTTGTCTCCTCTTCTTTGAAGATTTCAGTTATACATGTATGAGGCCACGGCTCACTCATCTGTTGCTTAATTTTTTGTAACTGTGTCTTTTTCTCCATGTGTTTCATTTTGGGTAGTTTCTATTTTTTGTCTTGAAAGTACCAAGTCTTTCTCAATGTCGAATTTGCTGTTAATTCTATGTATTTTTCAAATCAGACATTGTGATTTTCACCTCTAGAAAATGTGGGTATTAAAAACAAATCTTCCATGACTACTTGATGTCATGACTCTTAGCCTTGGAGTCTGGCTAAGTTTTTTTTTTTTTTTTAAGTAGAGACAGGGTTTCACTGTATTAGCCAGGATGGTCTGGATCTCCTGACCACGTGATCCGCCCACCTTGGCCTCCAAAGTGCTGGGATTACAGGTGTGAGCCACTGCGCCTGGCCATATAATTTTAATAATCTGCTAACTCTGCTAACTCTCACATCTGTGGCAGCTCTGGTTGGTTTTAATTAAATAATTTAATCTTCTCAATAGGGATTGTAATATCCTTCCTTTCATGCCGTATCATTTTTTTTTAGCAGATTCCAGACAGTGGAATTTCACTTTGGTGAGCACTGGACATTTTTGTGCTCTTATAATTATCCTTGAGCTTTGTACTTGGTGCAGTTATATGGAAACAGTTTGGTTCTTTAAGGTCTTGCTTTTAAGATTTGTTGGTCAGGATTGGAGCAGTGCTTTACCTAAGGCTTATCATTTTCAACAGCTGAGGCAAGACCGTTCCCTGTCCCATACCGACTGCCTGTGAATCGTGAGGTTTCCAGTCTGGCTGATGAGAAGGCACTGCTCACTTCTGGTCCGGTGTGTGTGGGGCCCTGTGATCCCTAATCCATTTGGGGGGCTCTTTTCTGGCCGTGGGCAGTTTGTGTGGGTCAGGACTCAGCTCAGTGCTGGATGCTCTGCAGGCCCCTGGGCCTTTTCTCGCCCTGTCCTAGGAGGGCTCGGGTGTCCCACCTCTGTCCTGCCAGTTCTGCCCCCTGGCCTCCCCAGGCTCTCAGCATTGTGTTCTCTCTTAGGCAATGAGCCGGTGCCGTTTTCTGCTGGCTGCATCTGTTTTCCATCTCGCGCGGATCAGTGCTCTGTTGGCTGATGCCCAGTCACTTGAAAACAGTTGCTTCATGTATTTTGTCAGTCTTTTGGTGTTTGGTTTTTTCAGTCAGAAGAGAAAGTCTTGCCCCTGTAATCCCATCTTGTTCTAAAGCAGACGTCTCCATTCACGTTTTAAAAACAAATGTTCTCTGAATTTTTAACCTTCTCTGAATTCTTCTGCAAGCAGGTGTGGTAAAATAAATAACATCATAAAATAATGACCACATTCACGTTCCCAAGCTCAAATGTAAGGAAAGATGAAAATGGCTCAATCCTGGTGTTCTCCGCCTGTCTTAGGAATGCCTTGGAATGCCGTCGTCTCAGTCAGGGCCGTGGAACTTTAGTTGGTGTCCTGAACAGTGGCAGAACCTCGTTGCATTAAAACAACCTGAGTTCCTGCCCCCCTCACACGAATCCCCGGGCAGATGTTCTTGGCTGAGCAGCTCTTCATTGGAGGTTCAGCTCTGAGCGGTCGGGCGTTGGCTGTGGGATAGCTGTGTGTTTTGTGCCTGAGCTCTGTGGGGTGTGGCAGGCCAATGTCGTCTGTGGCTGCCCACTTCTGGCAGAGGCAGAGGTGAGTGGTTGTCACAAGCCAAGCTGTTTAGTCTGGCTTGGTGAGAACATGTTTGCTCTAACTTTGACCCAAGGATCCCAGCTCTGCCCCGCCTGCGACTCCACCATCATCCGTTCCTGGCCTCGAAGCTGTCACAGAAGGGGAGAGAGGAGGTTATGTGAAGGCTCACTGCTCCCACCTGCTCAGAGCTGACCTGCGTTCCTGCTCCCAGTGCACCAAAGAGATGGCGCATGTCTCAACCCAGGGGCAAGGGTGCTGGGGTGCGGAGGTCAGCTGCGTGTCCAGGAAGCAGAAGTGGAGCATGAACTTACCAGTTTTTGCCATAGCTGTCCCAGAGTTTAATAGCATGCAATTATTGCTCACTCTCTTAAAACTCCCTCCCGCTAGTTCGTGTGTGTGTGTGCGCGCGCGCTCTCCTCCACAGTGTCCTGTTGACATGGATGGAGCAGCTCTGCCTGCTTGTCACTTTTCGGAGAGGTCTGTGATGTTGATATTCCCTTTGCTTGCTTCTGTGTTCTGGGACTTACAGTGATTTTACCACCTCCCAACCCAGCTTCTAATGTGGGCTGTAGCAACTACTACCACAGATAGTTTTAAAACTCTCTCCCTCCTCTTCTAACAGGAAGAATTTTGTTATCATTTGGGGATTAAAGGCAGTTTATTTATGCATGATGGCCTAGCGTGATTATTGTGCTAAGGGTAGAATGGTTTCAGCGACTGGAACCATAGGTCACAGCCGGATTGCTTGTAATCCAGTTGCTTAACTGAAGACTTTTCTCTGAGGGATGGGACAGATTTGGGTTTGACCTCATGTGTACCCTGGGTAATTAGAGAAGTAATGGGTCACCAGTGAAGGCTTAGAAAGAAGCCAGCAGGAATCCTGAATTCTCAGCCTGGATCATTGGCTTCTGGGGACTAGGAGTTGGATGTTTGAGTGATTTTACTCAGATGTAAACATGCCTCCTCCCCTGCCTGTGACTGGGCCGTCCGTCATACCCTGAGCCTGCCCCGGTGCTGCCCTCTAGCCAAGGGGCCCAGCTCTTCCTGTTTACTTAGCGCAATTCTAAAGTTGTGTATCAGTTTGTAAGAGCTTTGGAAATTTGCCCCACTGCCTTCTCTCCAGGACCCCTCAACTGCCCATCCATGTTCTCCTCTTGTCGGTGTGGAGTTTGGTTAGGTACACAGAGGGGTATAATCTGCCAGGCCTGTTTGCCACAAGGGCTCAGCAGCTTCTTCTCCGACATGCTGTCGCCAAGAATTATGATGCCTGCTCTTTCACCCCCTAATTGCACCACCCGGCTTTCTTTTCCAACACATCTTAAAAATATTTTTATGCAAGTTGCACATGTTCGTGTTAGAAAAATTTAAAAATAAAGATGAACAAAATGAAACAAATTACTCACATTGCTGTTGTTCGAGAGAAACATGGACTAGTTGGGCTTTGTCCTCAGATGCACATATACTGGGAAGCATTCACACCTGTGTAGTGGGTAGCAGTATTTGTCTGTCTACCTGTTAATATTTACCTGTCAGGTATCTGTTTTCAAAAACTGGGTCATGATACATGTTCTGCTCTGTAATGCACTTGGTGTGGTTTTAAAATCTGGGAATACATTATGATTGTGTGTCTGTTCAGTAATTAGAGGCCTGCATCATCCTTGTTAATGGCCACACGGTATTTGTTTGACATTTGCCGAATTTGCCTAACAGAATTCTTATTATGGGTCATTTCTTTGTTTCCACTTTTCTGCTCCTGCAAACAATATTTCGAAAGTGTGATTGCATCCGTTTTTGGTTCGGTCTAGATTGTTTTAGGGCACATTTCTATAGAAATCTTTTCTGAAAAATTTCAGTAGGTTTTTGGGGAACAGGTGGTGTTTGGTTACGTGAATGAGTTCTTCAGTGGTAAATTCTGAGATTTGGGTGCACTTATCACCCAAGCAGTGTACACTGTACCCAATGTGTACACTTTTATCCTTCACCCCCCACCCTGCTGTGCAAACCCTCTGGGAGGTTCTGATCTGCACCGGGGACCGTGGCTGGCCCACGGTGTGCTTACCCTGTTGCGTTTTCTTCCTGGCCCCTGTTCATATTTTCCTGCGGATGGATGTTCTCTGTAGCTAAGCGGTGGTGACTTACCTACTACAGGACGAATACAGATTGCCCCTACCGAGGGGAGCCTGTAACAGGTGAGGAGGGAGGGCTGAGGGGAGGGTCGGCAGCCAAAGACGCCGCCTCTCTCACCCCAGGATGGTGGAAATACAACCTGTGTAAGTGCTGGTGTTTCCTTGCTGAGTAACTGCATTTTGATTATTACAATGTGTTTTTTCTCCAAATGGTTTGATTTCAGTGTGCCCTGAGAGCCAAACCATCTAGCGTTTGTGCCTGTCATGTGTGTTTATTTGCCAGCTCTGTCTTTATCCCAGGTTCTGACAGTTCTGACAGTTGGCGCTGTGTGGCTTGTCTGTAGCTTGTTTGGACTCTGCCCCACCGTCAGCTGGTCTTACCAGACCCACAGTCGTGGTGGGACCTGCACACCGGGCCCTACACTGGGAGGAGCTCACAGAGCAGCCAGCCTAGCACCCTGCCTGCTGGTACCTGGGGCGGAGCGTGGTTAGTCGGGACCTGTTACTGGGGATGGAGCCTGGTTAGCCTTGGTGGTCCCATTCTTCAGAGCCCTGGAACCCTGAATAAGAGTGCTTGGCCTGTCTCGCTTCTGGAGGACTCACAGGGCTACATCTCTGGCCACAAAAGTTTTATCAAATCGTCCTGTTTCGGATGCATTTTGGTTGAAGGACACTTTGTTTCTGTGCATTGTTGATTCACTGACGTTGTTAACGAGCTGTGGCCGCGAACACCGTCCCCCACTCCTGAGTGGAGCTTCTCCACCACACCTGTTCCTTGTGAGGACAGCACAGACAGAACGGCAGCACTGTGCTCAACAAAAGCCCAGAGAGTGTGAAACACGTGGCCCTAAATAGACCTTGAAAAAGACCCTGTTTACGGTAGGAGAGTGGAAACAAGAGGGCCGGTGTCAGCTTCACCAGCTCAGTTGTGGGCCTGGGTATCAGGTGACTCTGTGTTTTCCCCATTCTGCGCCTGTCCACAGATAATGGCGGAGGTGCTGCAAGTACTGATTTTCGAGATGAAGTCATAAATTTGGAATCTGCAAATAATGACGGACTGTGTTCTCCGGCTGGTAGCTTCTAGAGAGAGGCTCTGTGCCGAGGGCCCAGGGACCCTGCCAGCAGAGGCCCTTACTGTGTCACCGCCTCAAGCGAGACCTGCCTTGGAATCTATGCTGCAGGGTTTACATTAGTCGTTAAGAACAGGACGGTTGGCTGGGTGCAGTGGCTCATGCTTATCATCCCAGCACTTTGGGAGGCTGAGGCAGGCAGATCTCCTGAGCTCAGGAGTTAGAGACCAGCCTGGGCAAAATGGCAAGACCCATCTCTACAAAAAATACAAAAATTAGCTGGATATGGTGGTGTACACCTGTAGTCCTGGCTACTCACTCGGAGGCTGAGGCAGGAGGATTGCTTGAGCCTCGGAGGTTAAGGCTGCAGTGAGCTGTGATTGCACCACTGCACTCAAGGCTGGGCAATAGAGACAGAAATGAAAAGAAAAGAAAAAAGAAAGAAAGGAACAGGACAGTCTTGAGCAGAATAGCACAAGACAGTGAAGAGTTTAGCAGTCCCTAACTAATCTTCTTTAGGGGAGAAAATATCTTGCCTTTCAAGCTAGATCAACTCTAAAGTTGTTGTATTTAATGATACTGTTAGGAAGCCAGAAAGAACACGCCATGTAGAGGCCCCGTCGGCGGATGCTGGGGATGGAGATGATCTCCGCTGGCTCTCAGTGATTGACTCACAAAGGGTCCGGTGGGCAGGGGTTGGATTCCACCAACCTGTGGTGTGACACGGTGGAGACTGCTCTTGAGAGGGGTGGGAAGGCTGCCTAATTGAGGGCTGAGGAAAAATGCACCTGTGTGGTGGAACCAGCAGCAGGTACAGGGCATGTGCCAGCCTTGAGCTGGGGTCCTGCTCTGTGCTTTCCCAGATGTGCTCCCTCGAGGACGTGACCACACCCCTTGAGGCCTCGGCTTCCCCATCTGTAGGGGTCCTGAGGAGTAAGGAAGGGTGTGCGTGCAAACCTCCTAGCAACAGCCAAGCACAGTAGATGCTTTTGCAGTGGAAGCTGCTTATTATTCCGGCTTGCATGGAAACCTGCACATTTAAGTGCGATAAATTGAAATACGAAGCCGTGCCAAGGAAGTCCAAAGTAGGGTCAGTAAGAGGCAGCAGGAGGGACTTGGGATGGCTGTGAGGGGCGGTGGCGCTTCTCCGGGTG
>NC_045448.1:1563042-1570360 GCF_002776525.5 Piliocolobus tephrosceles | reverse complement strand
GGGATGGCTGTGAGGGGAGGTGGGGCTTCTCCGGGTGGAGAGTGGGCTGTGTGTGCTCGCAGGGCTCAGTCAGCCGTTACTTCATGGGCTGGCTTTAATTGAAACGGATACTTCGATGCAAACAGGAAATTACAAGGAAGCAGAGTGTTCACTTCGTTTTAGAATGGCAATTTTGTCTAACAGACCAGACCTATATGTTTAAGAAACATCTGATTTTCCCTTTTGAGACGGCACTTTCTGCATTCCGGGGGTCCAGGACATGATCCATGAGCGTGCCCTTCCCTTCCCAAAGCCCTGTCTTTATTTTTTAAAAAGCAATTCTCAATTTCTAAAAGGTCATACTCACATAGATCTATGTTAAGTCTTTGCTAAGAATTACAGACAATAAAAACGGAAATTCAGATTTATTTTAAATAAAATATAAGGCTGATGTTGGTAGAGATGGAAACATTTTGACTTAGCACTGATTGAAACTCTTTGATTAATATTTTTTTCTGCGGAGACAAAAATGAGACTATAACAGCTCTCAGGCAGGAAGATTTCTTCACTGAGAATTGTTGTGGGAAAGAAAACATGGCTTTCTAGACAAAATGCGATAGTATCTGTGTGTTTCAACAGTGGAAAACAAAGGCTGCAGTTTATCTGAAGTCGTTGTCATTAAATTTATGCTCCTTTTCCTAGTCATAGCCAAGCTTCCTTTTGGGAATATGATGAGACTTGTTGCATCCTGGTATGAAGCAACTATTTCTAAAAATCTATAACCAGCAGAGCAACACTTTTAACTTCTAAAATATCAGTTAAAGCAAATACAATTACTCATGATTGTAGTTTACTCAAACACATGGGATGTTTGTATTGGCATGGCAACAGGTGGCTGATACGAGTCTTGAACACTTGTTTTCTTGTGCATGTTTTTTTCATTGTATAATTTTCTTGGACCAGTGCCCTTGTCACCCCATCCATTCACATGTTTACCCATCCATCCATAACCTCTTTCATCTATCCATTCATCCATCCATCCATCCATCTGTCCATTAATCCATTCATTCATTCATCCATCTGCTCATTAATCCATCCGTCTGTCCATCCATAATCACCTATCCATTTATCCATCCATCCATTCATTAGTCCATCCATCTGTCCATTCATCTGTAATGACCCAACCATCTATTCTTCTATCCATCCATTAATTTACTCATTCGTCAATCTATGCATTTATTAGTTCATCTATCTGTCCATTCATCCGTAACCACTTGTCCATCTACTTATCCAGTCATCCATCCACCCATTAATCCATTCATTCATCTATTCATTCATTAGTTTATCCATCTTTCCATTCATTCATAACCACACATCCATCTATTTATTCATCCTTCTATCTCTTCATCATTAATGCATTCATTCATCCACCTTTCCATTCATTAGTCCATCTATCTGTTCATTCATTCATAACCACTCATCCATCTATTCTTTCTTCCGTTCATTAATTCATTCATCCATCTGTCCATTCATTTATAACTATTCATCCATTTTCCAGTCAGCCATCAATGTATCCATTCATTAGTGCAACTGTCCATTCATCCATAGCCACTCATCCATCTATTCATCCATCCATCTGTCCATCCATTAATCCATTCATTCATCTATCCATTCATTAGTCCATCCATTTGTCCATTCATCCATAATCGCCCACCTGTCTATCCATCCATGATGCGTGCATCCATCCATCCACACATCCATCTTTCCATCTAGCTCCCCACCCATGCACCCATCCATCCATCCCTCACTACTGGAATCACTGTGAAGTGTCCCACACCGGTGACAGCAGCAGGCTGTCAGGTGCTAGTGGTCCAGAAGGGGTCAGGCTGTGAGGCACACCCTGCCGTGTAACCCTGTGCTCCTTGAGCCACAACCTGTCCCTGCTTCCTCCTACCCCCTCCCATATTTCAAGAACGGTGTTGGAAGCCCAGCTAGAGGGTCATAGAGAAGGAGGTAGCTGTGGAAGGAGCCCCACCTGTAGACGCACACCTCTTTTCTCCTAAGTTCAGAATGCACTGATTTTAAAATACAACTTTCTTATATTTTTTGAGGGGAGGTAAGAGAAGCCTCCTTTGCTGGGAGGTTCCTCAGAGTTCTGTGTCTAGCAGTCTTTTTCAACTGGTTGTTGAGAAAATAAAGCTCCAAAGAAAATGATGTGGGTGAATATGTTCCAGTTCTTCTGAGGATCACAGCCAGCTAGAATCTGGATGCTGGGATAACCCATGCATTGCACACAGTGGATGCTGCGTTGAGATTCTCCTGTTCTCAATTTCTCATTGGAGAGGGACTGCCAAGCCACCGGGACTCTGAGGACTCAGTGCCGAGAGAGGAGACTGCATCAGCATCACAGTCCCGGGGTGAGGGAATGGCCATGCTGGCTGGGGACCGGAATAACCTGAGGTCAAGTGAAGATGTCCACGTGGAGAACTTTCAAGAGGGACTGCTTGGCTTAATTTTATTCTTTTTACATGTTCTATTTTGTGTCCGCTCGCTCAGAAACTTACTGATAGTTCATTTTCAGCCCGTCCGTTGTCAGCCCCTCTTGGGTTCCTTATTTCTCGCGTACCTCTTTGTCCTGTGGTATTTTTTCATTGATAAAACTGTCTTACTGGGCACTTTAAAAAGCGTTTCCTCATTCACTCATCAGCCTGGCTTGCCTTTCTCATCTTCCTAACAAGTCACGTGTATGTGGGAAGTCCCCTAGGTCAGATCCCCTTTGAGTCTCTTAGTAACTATTTGGTATAAATATTTCTTGATTCCATTTTGTGATTCATTTCCTCAGTGGAGGTCATTAAAACACAGCCTGATTTGAAGCTCTTATTTTATTTTATTTATTTATTTTTGAGACGGAGTCTCCTCCGTCGCCCAGGCTGGAGTGCAGTGGTGCGATCTCGGCTCACTGCAAGCTCCGCCTCCCAGGTTCCCGCTATTCTCCTGCCTTAGCCTCCCGAGTAGCTGGGACTACAGGCGCCACCTCGCCCGGCTAGTTTTTTGTATTTTTAGTGGAGACAGGGTTTCGCCATGTTAGCCAGGATGGTCTCGATCTCCTGACCTCGTGATCCGCCCGCCTCGGCCTCCCAAAGTGCTGGGATTCCAGGCGTGAGCCACTGCGCCCGGCCGATTTGAGGCTCTTAGAAAAGCAACAAGCAAAACTCATTCTGTTTCAGTAGAGTCTGGAGTCAGTTACTTCCCGAGCTTGGTTTGTGAAGAGGGGCTTCCCGCCTGCCGGTTGGCTGAATCCTGGATGAATGCCCAGTGGGATAACATGATTCATCCATTTATTTTGCTCAACTCAAAGAGCACACTGGGTCTTTCCGAACAGGAACCACCTCAATTAACCCGTACAGTTGTTTATTCCCGTTCGGTTGTTTGAATTCTGACACTTCTCCCAAGGTGGCTTCGTCTCCGCTGCCTGCCGCATTCGCACCTTCTACATGAAGGAGCCCGGTCCTCAGCCACGCGGCCTGCCTGCCTGTGTTGCTGAATTTTATGTCACTTGGCTGGGCCACTGCACCCAGATACGTGATCAGACACTATTCTGGATGTTTCTGTGAAGGGGTTTTAGAGGGCAGTAACATTTAAATCTGGAGACTTTGAGTAAAGCCAACTGTCCTCCGTGTTGTGGGTGGACCTCGTCCAATTAGTTGAACGCCTTGACAGAATAAAGGCCGACGTCCCCTGAGCGGGAGGGCATTCCACCAGCAGAGGCGGCTTTTGGACTGGAGCTGTGACTACCATGCTTCCCTCGGGGCTGTAGCATCAGTAAGCGGCCAGCATGTGGACTGCTGTCCTGGGTCAGGCGCCCACCCGGGTCCAACCAGCTGCGGTCCAGGAGGACCGGGTCATGTGACACACATTGCGAACATTGGGTTGGTCAGCGTTCTTCAGAGAAGCGGAAACCCCAGGATGTGTGTACATGCGTGTGTGCGCGTGTGTGTGAGTGTGTGAGAGAGAGAGAGAGAGAAAGATGCAGAGAGAGATAGAGAAAGATGCAGAGAGAGCTGTATCTGAGAGGCAAAGGTGGACAGCTGCCTCCCCAGGCCCTGGTCCTGTGTGAGAAGCAGGTGGTGTGAGAAGGCATGGAGCAGGGCACCCCCTGCAGACCCTGGACTTGCGAAGCCACCAGCATCTCAGCCAGCTCCTTAAAATACACCTTCCTCTCTTTCTGCCTCTTTTGTCACCCTCAACCCCACCTCTCTCTCTGCGTCCCTCCCTCTCTGCACCCCTGCCTGTCTCTCTGCATCTCTCTCTCCCTCCCTCTCTCTTTCATAAACACACACACAAACACGCACGCATGTACACACATCCTGTGGTCTCCATTTCCCTGGAGAACCCTGACCAACCCAATGTTGGCGATGTGTGTCACATGACCTGGTCCTCCTGGACCACAGCTGGTTGGACCAGGTGGGCGCCTGACCCGGGACAGTGGTCCAGGTGCTAATCGCTGATGGTCAGGCTTAGCCTAGGTGATGCTGTCTCCTGAGACCTTGAACTTGAAAATGTTCAGGGATCAACAGCTGGCCGTGGGGGCTGAGACCAGAGGGCTGTGGTGAGCGTCCAGAGAGGTCTTTAGAGGCCACTGTTAGAGGCACAGGGGCCCTGGGGAGCCAAGCAGGCAGGTCGGCGGGGACCGGCGGGGAGTTCGATGCCTCCTGCAAGGCCAGTGTCCCCTCTTAGGTTCCGTGGACCCTCGAGGCACACAGGCTTTGTGTGGTGTGTGTAAGGATTCGTGCTGGGGAGAGAACCGTGGCCAGGGGCACAGACTCGGGGGCCTCATCCAGCAGGGCCTGGGACAGAGCCTGGCTGGGTCGGATGCTGCCCGTTGCTGCCTGGGGAGGGCCTGTCTCCATGGGGCGTCCTCTTAGGGGACTGCCAGGCTGTGGCTGAGGGGCAAAGGTGGGTGGCTGCCTCCCCTGGCTCCGGTCCCACCTGGGGAGCAGGTGGTGTGAGAAGGCGTGGAGCAAGCCCCACTCCAAGTAACTCAGGCGGGAGGCATGGCCGCAGGGCGCCAGGCCGGCTCGCTGGTCTAAGGAGCCATGAGTGTGCCAGTGCAGCCAGCCCCTGGCCCCTGGCGTCTGAACTCGGTGACTGTGCCCAGCGTTTGCCTTTGCAAGGACCTTGCATGGCTGTCAGCGTGTCCCGGGTGTGTCCCTCATACGCCATCTGCGTGGTATGGTCTTCGGGGCCGGGCTTCCTCCATGGCCATAAGAACCCCTCTTTGGGCTGGAGTCGTGGCAGGTTGCCGTGGGCCACATGCGGTGGCAGGTGCTGGGAGCTGCCCGCTCTGCCCTGCCCTGGCCATTTCTTCCTCAGCCTGTTTGGCTGTGGCAGGCCAGAGCTGGAGACCGGGCTCAACCTGAGTACTGGACATCACCAGAGAAAGGGCGCCTAGAAAGGCCTGGAGACCCAGCAGCCCTAAAGGGACCACACACGCCCTGCCCGCGTCACCCCGTGTGTGCTGGCCCGCGTCACCCCGTGTGTGCTGATTGCTGGCCTCCAGATTCCTGAAGACAGTCTCTGTCCTGTGTCACCCTGTGTGTGCTGCCTGGGGTCACCCTGTGTGTGCCTGCGTTACTGGCCCGTGGGCTCCTGAAGACCATCTCTGCGGGTGGGCCGGGCCTCTGCCATCCCCACGCGCATCAGGTGGGCCGGGGCTCTGCCGTCCCTGCAGGCGTCAGGTGGGCCGGGGCTCTGCCGCCCCCACATGTGTCAGGTGGGCCAGGGCTCTGCCATCCCCGCAGGTGTACCTGCTGCACACCAGCCTTTCTTCTGTTCCCCTGACCCCAGGGACCCTCTGCGTCCCTTCTGTCCTCTGCTCTGTCCACGTTTCCAGTGTTGGCAACACCCTTCCTGGTCAGCTGCCATCCTGGGAATTGCGCCGTCTCTCTCCTAAAACTCTGGGCTTGAATTCCTCTGGGTGGGGACACCAGACAAAAAGAGTGACTCACAGGAGGGGCTCAGGACTCCCCTGTGGGATGGGCAGAGTGGGGGAGTGTGGCGGGTTAGTACAGTCGATTCCCATGTTGGATTCGTGTGGTAGATAGTGTGGCAGTAGACAGTGTGGCAGGTTTGGGTGGTAGGTTAGTGAAGTAGGTTAAAAGAGTAGGTTTGGGTGGTAAGTTAGTGGCATAGGTTAATAAAGTAGGTTTGGGTGGTAGGTCAGTGGAGTAAGTTAGTAAAGCAGCTTTGGGTGGTAGGTTAGTGGAGTAGGTTAAAAGAGTAGGTTTGGGTGGTAAGTTAGAGTAGGTTAGTAGAGTAAGTTTAGGTGGTAGGTTAGTCACGTAGGTTAATAGAGTAGGTTTGGGTAGTGGGTTAGTAGAGTAGGTTAATGGAGTAGCTTTGGGTGGTAGATTAGTTGAGTAGCTTTGAGTTTTAGGTTAGTGGAGTAGGTTCGTAGAATTGGGTGGTAGGTTAGTGGAATAGGTGAGTAGAGTAGGTTTGCGTAGTAGGTTAGTAGCTTTGGGTGGTAGGTTAGTAGAGTGGGTGAGTAGAGTAGGTTTAAATGGCAGGTTAGTGGAATAGGTGAATAGAGTAGGTTTGGGTAGTTGGTTAGTAGAGTCACTTTGGGTGGTAGGTTAGTGGAGTAGGTGAGTAGAGCAGCTTTGGGTGGTAGGTTAATAGAGGAGGTTTGTGTATTAGTCTGTTTTCACACTGCTGATAAAGATACCCAAGACTGGGTAATTTATACAGAAAAAAGGGTTTAATGGACTTATACAGTTCCATGTGGCTGGGGAGGCCTCACAGTCATGGCGGAAGGCAGGGAGGAGCGAGCCATGTAGGCAAAAAGAGAGAACTTTTGCAGGGAAATTCTGCCTTATACCACCATCAGCTCCTGTGTGACTTATTCACTGTCACGAGAACAGCAGGGGAAAGACCTGCCCCCATGATTCATGACCTTCCACCAGGCCCCTCCCACGACATGTGGGAGTTCAAGATGAGATGTGGGCGGGGACACAGCCAAGCCATATCATTTTGGATGGTAGGTTAGTGGAGTAGGTTGGTAGAGTAGCTTTGGGTGGTAGGTTAGTGGAGTGGGTTAGTAAAGTAGGTTTGGGTGGTAGGTTAAAGGAGTAGTGAGTAGAGTAGGTTTGGTAGGTTAGTAGTAGCTTTGGGTAGTAGGTTAGTAGAGTAGGTTTGGATGGTAGGTTAATAGAGTAGGTTGTTTTGGGAGGTTGGTTAGTAGAGTAGGTTTGGATAGTAGGTTCGTAGACTAGCTTTGGGTGGGAGGTTAACAGAGTAGGTTAGTAGAGCAGGTTTGGGTAGTTGGTTAGAATAGCTT
>NC_045448.1:1556595-1563032 GCF_002776525.5 Piliocolobus tephrosceles | reverse complement strand
GGTTAGTAGAATAGCTTTGGGTGGTAGGTTAGCAGAGTAGGTTAGTAAAGCTGGTTTGGGTAGTTGGTTAGTAGAGTAGCTCTGGGTGGTCAGTTAGTGGAGTAGGTTAGTAGAGGACGTCCGTGCTGCAGGTTAGTAGAGTAGTCTATGGGGTTCCAGGCTCAGGATCAGCTATTTTGTGATTCTGTCTGCATTTATTAGAAGATCTGTAAATAAGTTTCCCACATCAACAATTTGGTGACCTGATTCTTTTCATCTGTTAGGTAAATTAGGTGAGTCTATTGTTGCAAGTTTTTCTTTTGTCAATGGGAGTGTACAAAGATTCAGGGGTGTGTGAAGTCCTTTCCGTTAGTGTGTGGACCCATTGTTTCCTGGTTGTGTGGTTACCAGTCAGGAAAAGCTGCTGAGCCCAGTGGAATCAGATAGCCCCGGGCGAGAAGCATTTGGCCTGATGGATTCCCGAGAACAAAGAGGCCTTGAATAGTGGACAGACAGCTGCGGAATCCCTGCGCCTGTCAGACTTTCCACCAGCCAGTTTAGGCATTAATCTATTGTTAGGGAAAGGCCAAGAATTCACCAGCCGAGCAGGCTTTTCTTCTCGGGAGTGGCCTCAGCCAAGTGGATGGCGAGGGAGCTTTCTCATGGCCAGCGTTTCTAGACGTCAGATTTGGGGAGGCCTTAGCATTTTAAGATCGATGGCTGTGTTACATTGATTGTCTTCCCATCAGTATACAAACCTTAACCAAGTTAAAATTGGGGAGGGTTGAGCGCAGCAGAGATCATGCTTACCAAGGGACTGTTGAGAATAGGCTGGGGGCAGGGTTTTGGGGACATGGGGCTGGGTGGGGGCGAGGCTAGCAACCCCATCTTTTTCTGCCCCTGTTGGGCTGTGTGACTTTAGGCACAGGGACCCACTTCGCTGAACCTGTCCATGTGGTGCGAAATGAAGGAGTGGGACTGGGCGTCCTTTCATCATTGTTCAGCCCCTCATGTTTGTCCTTGGGGTCAAACAGGGGTGTCTGGAGTGGTTACCCCTGTACGGATGGAGACGGGGCTGGGAAGGCATGAGAGGTACCACCAGGGCATAAGGCCCCAGATGGGACCTCACTGTGGGCCCCACCACGTGATTGGAGGTGCCCTTCTCTTTCTGAGGAGGATGCTGCACACTGGGTCCCCTTGCCAACCTCTCGCCCCAGGTAGAGGGTGTCCCTGTGCCCAGCCCTCCCACCACCTCCCACGCTGGTCCTCCTTAACCACCAGCTTCCCACCGTACACCTCTTAATTCATCCGGGACTTGCCACAGTCCTGGGAGGCAGGCGATGTTGCCACCCTGTTTTGTTTTGATTTTCTGAGATGGAGTCTTGCTCTGTTGCCCAGGCTGGAGTACGGTGGCACTATCTCGGCTCACCGCAACCTTCACCTCCCGGGTTCAAGTGATTCTTCTGTCTCAGCCTCCGGAGTAGCTGGGATTACAGGTGTGCACCACCATGCCTAGCTAATTTTTGTATTTTCAGTAGAGCTGAGGGTTTCACCATATTGGTCAGGCTGGTCTCGAACTCCTGACCTCAGGTGATCCACCCTCCTTGGCCTCCCAAAGTGCTGGGATTACAGGCGTGAGCCACCGCGCCCGGCCTGCCACCCTGGTTTTATAGATACGTACACTGAGGTTCAGAGAGGCCCACGCATCTGCCCAGGAAGCCATAGCCAGTCAGGTGGCACAGGTGGGCTCTGCCCCAGGCCTGCCTGTTGCCTTGTCTTTGGCCAACACTCCACCAGCTGCCGTCAAATTAGAAAAGACCAACACTTGCTCAGAACAGCTGGGTGAGGGCTGCATTGTTCGCCTGGAAAAAACTGTCTGTGTCACATGCACAGGTTTTGGTTTCCCCGGGCAAGTACCTTAACCCTGAGTAGGGAAGATACTCATCCTGCAGAGGTTGGGCTGGGCAGGGAGGTGAGGCCTTTCCATGAGAAAGAAGCTGCCTGTGGCCCCAGACCTGAGTTACCTGTTACCTGCCACTCTGGTCTCTGTGCTCAGAGCCTGGGAGGTGGTCCACTCTGCATTTCCCTGGCTGTTTCCATCTGCAGCTTGTTTGGCTGCTGCAGGCCAGGGCTGGAGACCAGGCTCCACCAGAGAGCCGGCTGACCTGTGGCTGAGTTGCTCTGGTGCTTCTGGGATGCTGGGGACGACCTCCGCCCTGCACCGTGGCATGTTCCTTGAGTTAGAAGATACAGCCCCTTATTTACACCTGTGTCCTGTTTTCATAACAGGAAGGCGTTTACAGTTTCTCAGCAGAAGCTGAGTTGAGTTCCCACTTCTCCTCATCTGGGATTTCATTTGCACGATTCTGCTGGGAATTGGCTCCCGCTCCGGCACTGTTTCTGCGGCTGTTTCTAATTAGACAGATGACAGCCTGCAGTGTTTTCCCGGACATGCTTAGTGGGACATGTGGAGTTCCTGCAGTTGTTTCACGTGCCTGGTTCTTTAGCAGATGACCGTCGGCTCTTTCCCCTCTCGTGACCCCATTGTCCTCGCCCTTAACCCCGGAGCAGGGTCTTTCTGGGGCAGAATGAAATGGCCTTGGAAGAAGTTTTCAGGAACGCAAAACTGGCCAAGTTGTTCTGTCTGGAAGGCAGGAAAAATACTGATTTTATTTTTTAACACTCATGGAAGAAGTTTTGGATTATTTTTCCCAAAGAGTAAACTGTACATGAACCGATGTGTATTGATTATTTGTAAGCCGGGGGCGGGGGGGCATGAACAGACGTGTGTATTGATTATTTGTAAGCCGGGGGTGGGGGGGCATGAACAAACAGATGTGTATTGATTATTTGTAAGCTGGGGGCGGAGGGGCATGAACAGACATGTGTATTGATTATTTGTAAGCCGGGAGCGGGGGGAGCTTTGTATTAGTGGGTGGTATGTTCATATGTGACCTAAAACCTGAGGCTCCCAAAAGATAAATGCTAGAAACAGGTTAATCTGGGACAGGGGGAGCAAGAAAGGGTGCCAGGCCAGGCTCCCAGAGCCTGGAGAGGGACTCCCTACCTCCTGCGCCCTTGGCCAAGGGTCCCGTCTGACCCACGCTTAGTTTTGTCCAGCCCAAGAGCTATGCACTTTGCATTTCTAAATGGTTGAAAAAATCAAAAGGAGTAATATTTCATCATGTGGACATTTTATGGAATTGGAATTTCAGTGCCATAAATAGAAGCTTACAGGAGCTTGGCCACAGCCACTGGGTTGCATCCTCTGTGGCCACATTCCTGCTGCAGAGACAGAATTCAGGAGCTGCAAGGCCATTATCTGCACCTCAGGCAAAGATGTCCCCTCCTGGCCTTTTAGGAAACGTGCGCGCTGGGCCTGCTGTGGGAGGGGCATTTCCCTGAGCGTGGACCTGTGGTCATTGCTGGGTGAGGATTGGTGTTGATGAGGGAGGGGTTGGAAGTTCTAGAAAGTGTGACTGGCAGGGTCCCTCCTCCCACAGTAGCTCCGTCTTCTTGGCCGAGGCAAGACCTGCTCTCCTCTCAAAGGCGTGGGAGCAGAGTGGGCCAGGGTGCAGGTGGGTCTGGGGTCAGGGGAACCTTCCCAAGAGGGGCTCCTGGGGTTTTGGAGGGCTTGACCTGGGCCGGGGTTGGCCCCTCAACTACCTACCCAGGGTGCTGTGGGTGTGACGTGTAAATCCATGAGAGTCAAGTGCAGATGAAAGAGCAATAAAGGAGGCAGTTGAAAAAAACAACAGTGTCCTGGATGTGGATGGGTGTTGTGGCGGGGAGGCCACCAAAGGTGACGGATGCGCTTTCTTGGACCTTTTTATCCGAAGGCCATTTCCAAAGCTGCCAATCCCAGTATTATCGTAGGTTGCCCAGGCTGGGCCATGTTTCAGGGTGACACAAACTTTGGCTGTGTCTTGCGACCTGCGTGCCTGTCCCACACAGGAGAGCCTGGGAGCCTGTGCCTTCCTGGCTGTGGGAGCTCCTTCCCGCCTGCTGAGGCAGGAGAATTCTAAAGTTATCTTCTTGTGTCTCTTTTTAAGCAATACCAGAAAAATGGGGTCAGTGAACACCCCAGGACGCTTACGGGGATATGCAGTTCTCTGGAGCAGGTGGCATTGGGGTTGCCTGGCTGCCCACCTCTCACATCTCGGGGGTCCGGGGCCTCAGGTGCACCCCTCAGTCTGTGCCCCCATGCTCCGGAGGCACTGCAGCGGCTGCAAGTACCAGGAGCACACACCCAGGCCCCAGCACACGAGCATTCATGGGGGCCGAGGCTCCCGCCCACCCGGGGTCCATTTGGAGGCATGGCCGCTGTGCAGCCACCCTGGGCTGTGAGGCAGACAGCCTCTGCGCTGGAGCGGCCAGTGGGGAGAGGCGGCCCCAGGGGTCTCCTGTCAGAGGCAGGTGCCCCTCCCACTCCTCCCCAGCCTGCAGTCACCTGCAGGAGTCTGGAATGGGTTTTTGCTGTGGACTGGGGGCGGGAAGACCTCTTAGCCGCAGACTTCCCAGGTTCCTCCTGTGGGATCCACCTGCTTCTCTTCGCAGAGATGGAAGCCCGGAGGCCAGGCTGAGTTATCACAGCACAAAACTGTAGCAGGGAGAGGCTCAGCCTTCTTTCTTCTGCGGTAATTGATTGTTGGTGCAGAAAATTAGAGTTGCTTTAGATCTCGCTCTGCAAGGCACTGGGGAGCGTGTCTGAATCCTGAGGGCCCTGCGTGTGAAACGAGAGAGATGGGAGAGTGGCAGGGGCTTCGTGCAGCGGCTTGAGGACTCGGGCCCCAAGGTCACCAGGTCTAGGAACCGGGGGGCACCTATGTGTGAAGGGAGAGAGACAGCAGGTGGCAGGGGCTTTGTGCAGTGGCTTGAGGACTTGGGCCCCAAGGTCTAGTAACCGGGGGCTGCCTGTGTGACTCATTCATTTACTTGTAATTAAAGGAGTGTTCTATTTTAGAAAAAGTATACAACATACTCCAAAATGGCCGGACACTGTGACTCACGCCTGTAATCCCAGCACTTTGGGAGGCCAAGGTGGGTAGATCACCTGAGATCAGGAGTTTGAGACCAGCCTGGCCAACATGGTGAACCCCCATCTCCACCAAAAATACAAAAAATCAGCCAGGCCTGGTGGCGGATGCCTGTGGTCCCAGCTACTCGGGAGGCTGAGGCAGGAGAATCGCTTGAACCTGGGAAGCGGAGGTTGCAGTGAGCCGAGATTGCACCACTGCACTGCAGTCTGGGCAACAAGAGTGAAACTCCGTCTCAAAAAAAAAAAAAAATCTAAAACTAAGAATAACGGTTTCCCCGGCCCCGAGCCTCACCCAACCGTTCTCATTTTAGTTCTGCTGCTGGCTGCTTTCCACAACAAGGCTGCCATGTGTGACCTCCTCTACTTCAGGCTGTCCCTGGGGATTTGCTGCTGGGAAGAAGAGGAATTTAGCAAATTTAGATTTCCACTCTTCTCCCCTTCCTGCCTGTTTGGAATTTGGTTAGTTATGTGATCTGACATGAACCAGGCTTTTGACATTTCAACTTGATCGTCCACACAGTTGTCTTCCACAGTCTCTCTATAGGCTGACTGTAAAAAGTTGAACCCAATAAAACGAGGTTTCGTGTTATGATTATTTTATGACATGCATTACAAAAAAAGTGAAACATCACCTTAAGAAGGAAATAATATTGTCATTAAATCCCAGAGAAGCCTAATATTTAAATGTAATTACTGCATTTTTACATTTGCTAATTTAAAAAAACTCAGCAATCTAAAATCATAGTAAAAATTATAATGTACATTCTTCCTTTCAATTTGTCAATACTTTGATTTATTTCCCTGTCTTCTGTGGAAATAGTTTTTTGTCCTGTGCTTTTAATATTATCTCAGTTCTTTCTTTTCTGAGTCTATATTCATTGGAGAGAAAAAACAGCTTTTTTTGACCTTATTTGCTCTTGATCGATATACAATCCTCAATATTTTCATTGAGAAGAATTGTAAAGTAGTGGATGATTACTAGAGAATTGAGTTAACTTGACATCTTGTCTTGGGAAGCTGAGATGGGAGGCGCTGTTGAGTGTAGCGGAGCTTTGGATGAGGAGGAGCTCCTGGGCCAGTCTCCTGCCTCTTGAGGGAGCAGTTACAAGTCCAGGCCCCTATGTATAGGGAGCTGAGATCTCCCCAGACCTTCTGAGTGAGGATTTGGTTCGTGGCTGCCAAATGCAGTGGGAGCTGGATGTGCAGGGGGTCATCACTGCCAGAGAGCCTTCACCAGCACTCGCCTTCCCCCAGGGGTTCCTGCAGGTGGCCCTCCTTTCATTCAGGCTAGTGATTCAGCAGGTGCTGGTGAAGCAGGTGCTGGTAGAGAGTGGGTGCTGGTGGAGGGGGTGCTGGTGGAGTGGGTGCTGGTAGAGTGGGTGCTGGTGGAGGGGGTGCTGGTGGAGTGGGTGCTGGTGAA
>NC_045448.1:1553444-1556585 GCF_002776525.5 Piliocolobus tephrosceles | reverse complement strand
GAGTGGATACTGGTGGAGTGGGTGCTGGTGGAGGGGGTGCTGGTGGAATGGGTGCTGGTGGAGAGTGGGTGCTGGTGAAGCAGGTGCTGGTAGAGAGTGGATGCTGGTGGAACGGGTGCTCATCTAACGTGTGTCACCTCCAAAGGCTTCACCTCCTATTACCACCACCGTGTGCTGCTGTCTCCAGCTGTCCCCCAGAAATGCTGTGCCCCCAGCAGCCTGGGTCTGAGTCTTTAGATCCGTGTGCTATGGTCAGACTTGAGCGAACTCCTGCCCTTCAGGCTTGCACAGCACCTGAATTATAGAAGTGGTCCCCACCTCGCAAGTGGGCAGCAGACGGCAGCTGTTCTTCGGCGTGTTTCTCCTTTGACACAGTAGTGCCATTTCTAGGAACCTGTTTCATAAGTATATTAACATGCATCACAGACGGGAGGTACCGAAGCTCGTCATTGCAGGGCTATTTGTAACAGTGCAAGACTGGAGGAACCCAGATGTCCTCCTCTCCGCAGCTACCTGTGCTCCTCTTGTGGGCCAGGCGGCGCGGCGGGAAGGGCTTGGAGACAGTGTGTGCTGTTTGCATCGGGCAGCCCCACAGATACCACGGATGGGGCAGCGTGAATCACAGAGATCGATTTCTCACAGTTGTGGAGGCTGGAAATCTGAGCTCAAAGATGCCAGCAGGGTTGGGTTCTGGCGAGGGCCGCCTGCAGGTCTGCAGATGGTGCTCTCTCTCTGTGTCCTCACGTGGCGGAAAAAGAGGAACACGCACTCAGTCTCTCTCTCCAAGGACACGAATCTCATGATGGGGCTTGTACTGAGGACCTCCTCTAAAGTGCGTGGCCTCCAAAGGCTCCCCTCCTGATAACAGCGTCACATGGGGTGACAGCGGAAGGACTGATGGGAGCCGCCTCGCCCGCCTCCCAGGGCCGGGCAGGTGCGGAGTGGGAGGTGCCGTCGGGAGTGCGTCTTGTTCAATGGCCCTGACTTTAGAACCTTCAGAGTGTTTGAGATAAAGAAAGAGAAGCTTCGAGCTGGCTCCGGCTGTCCCCCAGCCCCGCTGCACCCCAGCCCCGCTGCGGCTTCCGTTAGAGGCCCTTTCCTCACCCTGTCTTCCATGGGGCCATGCACAGTGTCCGTTCAGCAAACACCACACACCCTGCCCTCGTCAGATCAAGCACCCGCACTCTGGGGCCCTCTCTGACCTGCAGCCATAGCTACTCCTGGGCCTCCTCCTGAGGCTTCCACTGCAGTGGGTGCCGTGGTCACCTGCTGGCGCCTGGCCTCCTCGTCACTGAACAGCAGTGCTCATGGGTCTCTGCACCTGTGGTCAGCATTGCCCATGAACCACAGATGTGCCGCGAACACCAACGAGTGGGCGGCCAGCACAGGGGCTGGGATGTTCTTTGCGGTTCCACAGGTGGGATCAGAGCCAGGGCACAGCGACCGGAGCCTGGCTCCCGTGGGGATGACCGGCCACCAGCTCTGTCCCGCGGTGAACTGGCAGCCTCAGATCATGCCTGTCACCGTGCTGTCTGTGAAATTGGGTGACACCATGGTCAGGGGCGCTGCAGGACTGTGTTTTGGAGCCAGCATTCTGCATCATCAGTGACTCCTTAAAAAAAACTGTACTTGATAAAACCTGTACATGTAGAAAGGGTCTAAATGAACCCAGCCGGGCACACCGGACTCCCTGTGCTCTTGGTGATTTGTGTGTCACAGAGTTAAGTGAGGTGATCCAAATTGATACCATAAAAGATGCCCTTGTTTCTATGAACTGGGCGTGCCCAGTGCCCATGCAACTCGGATGCCTGGGAGAGGAGGTTCCGTCCCACCGTGGCCTGGCGGTAAGGGCAGCTCAGGGAGCTCTCGCTGTTTCTTCCTTGTGGGGTGAGTCGGTGGTTCTGGGTGCATGACTGCATCAGGGACCCCTCTCCCCTTCCTCTGCTGTCGTGGGTCAGGGTGGAACCTCTCTGACCTCTGTTCCTGAAGGAGGATTGAGAATCATCACGGGCTTCTTATAATTTTTGTCATTCTGGTCAGGAAGAGGCTTCCTGCGAAGGGCGGAGGCTGACTGGGTTCTTGGTGTTTGGGTGGGATTGAGCAAAGCCCTTCAGTCCATCCACGGGGGACCTCGGGGCAAACTCCAGGCCCAAACCAGAGGAGCTGCCTGAACATCAAAGAGCGAACCTGTTAAATCCAGGAGCTTTGTCCGCTACAGCGTCCTGCTGCGTTGTCAGAAGCTTGTTTCCCCTCTTAACTAATTGTGGAACAATGGCAGGGACAGAGGGTGCATGATGAGACCTGGGCCTGCGCCAGGGCACATGCAGACAGCCAACCCAGCCCTGCGATCCCAGCTCGAGCAAGGCCAGCTCCAAAGCAAACACCAGCTCCCGGGTTTACTTGGCGGGGAGGTGGGAGGATAACTTGAGAAGCCCATTCATCCTGCAGCTTCCAGGCCTGGGCGTTCCCGCCTTGTTCCTGGGACAAAGCTCATTGTTCCAGCTGGAGAAGCGCTCCGCTGAGGATCGCCTGCGTTTGGTTTCCCATCTCTCGCTTTGTGTCACTTTCCGGTGTCTTAAGAGTTCCTCTCTAGCCCTTAGGATGCTGACGTGAGTGTGGTGAAAGGTAGATCCTAAATGGGTTCCTCTTAAACGCTGGTGATTCTTCTTCCCTTTAGGCGGTCACGGGAATTGTTGCTAGGGGAAGGATATCTGCGGATTGCAGCTTTAGGCACCTTGGTACGAATCTGTCCTCTGCACTAAGTTTTAACAAAGAACCCTGAGTGTGTGGATTAAATGTCTTCCCCTTTTTTGTCCTCATCTATGCAGTTATTGCGTCTTTCACAGCTCATAGCCCCTCTGCACGGATTCATTTTGTTCCATTTTGGAAGACTCCTGGCAACCTCGTGCTTCCAAAAATTTGGGCGAAAAGTGTGGGTTGATTATTTACACAAAAGTCACACATATCACAATTAAATCATAATTTCTTTCTGATTACTTCTGTTTGACAGTTTGATGTTCAGAAGGCGTGGATGAGGCATCTGAGATTGAGCTGACTGGTGAGCACTGCAGCGGGGTCTCGGCTGTATTATTATTGGGGGAGGTGATGTTTAGAGCTGGTTGGTGAGCACTGCAGCGCGGT
>NC_045448.1:1549580-1553434 GCF_002776525.5 Piliocolobus tephrosceles | reverse complement strand
GGTCTCGGCTGTATTATTAGTGGGGGAGGTGATGTTTAGAGCTGGTTGGTGAGCACTGCAGCACGGTCTCAGCTGTATTAGTAGTGCGGTAGGTGACGTTTAGAGCTGATAGGTGAGCACTGCAGCGCGGTCTCGGCTGTATTATTAGTAGGGGAGGTGATGGCTCAGAGCTGACTGGCTTCTGGCAATGCCAGCGGGATGTGAATTCTGTGGCTTGCAGTTGTGATTTAAACAGCTGTTACTGCACTGCTCCCTGGAGGACTTGATATGACATGGAGGCAGGACTGTGACCCAGTGAATACCAGGCAGCCGGTAGGACAGGGAAGCCCCACCTTCCCAAATAGATCTTTAGGTGCTGGACAGACCAGCTCCCAAGTTTGTAGAATAACCCAGGAGCTCCTAACTCACTGAAGGTCAGAGATGCTGGGACGGTCTCTGAGTTTGAGAACCCAGGAATAGGAGGACGGGGTAGAACTTGAATCTGGCATCCAGTCGGGTACGAATGCTCGCTCTGACTGAGGTCTGGAGACCCTGAAGAAGCTGGACCAGAGAAGACAGCCTCAGAGGGGTGTCCAAGCCATGTGGACGCCTAAGCAGCCCTGCCCGGGAGCCTGAAGTGCCTGGGGGAGTCCGTAATGGACGGAGAACTGCTCCTTGCAGCTGCACACTCCACTCGGGAAACTCCCCAAAAGGGCTGGTGACACTCCACACGTCCCAGGTTGTGGGCAGCCACACCCTGCATCCCAGGCCATGGGGAGCCGCACCCTGCACCTTGCGTCCCAGGCCTTGGGGAGCCGTACCCTGCACCCTGCGTCCCAGGTCATGGGCAGCCACACCCTGCACCCTGTGTCCCAGACCGTGGGGAGCCTCACCCTGCATCCTAGGCCGTGGGGAGCCGTACCCTGCACCCTGTGTCCCAGGTCGTGGACAGCTGCACCCTGCACCCTTCGTCCCAGGCCTTGGGGAGCCGCGTTCTGCACCCTGCGTCCCAGGCTGTGGGGAGCCGCACCCTGCACCCTGCGTCCCAGGTCGTGGGCAGCCGCACCCTGCACCCTGCGTCCCAGGCCGTGGGGAGCCGCACCCTGCACCCTGCGTCCCAGGTCATGGGCAGCCACACCCTGCACCCTGTGTCCCAGACCGTGGGGAGCCTCACCCTGCATCCTAGGCCGTGGGGAGCCGTACCCTGCACCCTGTGTCCCAGGTCGTGGACAGCTGCACCCTGCACCCTTCGTCCCAGGCCTTGGGGAGCCGCGTTCTGCACCCTGCGTCCCAGGCTGTGGGGAGCCGCACCCTGCACCCTGCGTCCCAGGCCGTGGGCAGCCGCACCCTGCACCCTGCGTCCCAGGTCGTGACAGCCGCACCCTGCACCCTGCGTCCCAGGTCATGGGCAGCCACATCCTGCATCTGGGCTCATGGGGAATGGCACATGGCTGCCTCCTACACTCGCCCCTCCCAACCCCAGCCTTCATGGAGGGAGTGTCTTTAGGGGGTCATGTGGATTTGGGAGTAAACTGAGCCGTTCTGCCTTGCCTTGTGGTGTTTTTTCTGTAACTTCAGTTAATTTTTAGTTGGTTACCAACTAGCTCCTGTGTGCATTCTCTCATTACATCCTCAGAATACACCAATGGATAATGCATCATCTGCTTTTGTTAATATAATGTGATAATGGTTGATTCCCAAGACTGTATGAAAAGAAGGTAAGTCTTGGGATCCCCCAAATCATTAAATTAAAGGGAAGAGTCAAGCTGGGAACTGCTAAAGGCAAACCTGCCTCCCATTGTATTCAACGCCACCCTTTGCTCACTGGGACACGCATATCTGATTGCCTCCTTTGGAAAAGATGGTCAGAAACTCAAGACGATGCAACCATTGGTCTCTTATCTGCCTGTGACCTGGGAGCTCCCTCCCCTCTTGGAGTTGCCCCCCCTTCACCTGGAGTTGTTCCGCCTTTCTAGCCCGAACCAATGTTCATCTTACATATATTGATTGAGGTCTCATGCCTCCCTAAAATGTATAAAACCAACCGCTTTAGGAGGCCGAGGCGCGTGGATCACCTGAGGTCAGGAGTTCGAGACCAGCCTGGCCAACTCGGTGAAACCTCGTCTCTAAAAATACAAAAAATTAACTGGGCGTGGTGGCGGGCGCCTGTAATCCCAGCTACTCGGGAGGCTGTGTAGCAGGACGAGCCGTAGCCAGAGCTCCTCAGACACCGAGTTAAAGAAGGAAGTGGTTTATTTGGCCGGGAGCATAGGCAGGACTCCGGTCTCAAGAGCCGAGCTCCCCGAGTGAGCAGTTCCTGTCGCTTTTAGGGGCTCACAACCCTAAGGGGGTCCGTGTGAGAGGATTGTGATCGACTGAGCAAGCAGGGGATACGTGACGGGCTGCATGCACCAGTGGTCAGAGTGAAACAGAACAGACCGGGAAGTTTCACAATGTCTTTTCTGTGCAATATCTGGAATCTATAGATAACATAACCGGTTAGGTCAGGGGTCGATCTTTAACTACCAGGCTTAGGTCAGGCAGGCCCAGGCCTGGTTTGGGGTCTGGTTCCTTGGTTTCGGGTCTGGTTCCTAGGCGCTGGGCTACCTGCCTTTAGTTTCGCTTCTCTTTCCTTTTCTGAGTATGAAACAATATGAGAGGGTCTCTCTCTTCCTTCAGCTGAGGCAGGAGAATTGCTTGAACCTGGGAGACGGAAGTTGCAGTGAACCGAGATCATGCCAGTGGACTCCAGCCTGGGTGACAGAGCGAGACTGTGTCTCAAAAAAACAAAAAACAAGGTGTGCCCTGAAGACCTTGGACATTTGTCGTCAGGACCTCCTGAGGCTGTGTCATGGGCATGTTCTTGACCTCGGCAAAAGAAGCTTTCTAAATTGGCCGAGACCTGTCTCAGATATTTGGGGTTCACACATGTCACTGGGGTGGCATCTGTGACCCGCAGGAGAGTCAGCCTCTGTCTCCGCTTCTGTCTTGGAACAGCTCCTGGCCCTGTCCCTGCCCCTGCAGCCCTGGTAGGGCCTGCTCCAGGCCGAGGCTGCTCCCTGTGTCCTGGGGGAAGCCTCGGTGACAGGGGACCCTGTGCCGGGGGCGGGGGGTCACCTGTGGAGGAAGGGCAGGGGGAGAGGATGGGCAGGCCCCACTTCCCGTTGCCCGGAAGCCGAGATAGATCTTCACTCCACCCAAGCCTCCTCTGCTCCTTCTGCCTTCAGGTATTTGCGATACTCCAGGATCCCCCAAGAAATGACCCTCACACCAAAGGAGTGAGGCCAGTTTCTTTAGCTGAGGGGCAGGCAAGTCCTGACTGACATAATTTGATCTCATTGATGGTATTCGTGGGTGTCTTATGTCTTACTCTGTTCAGGCCTCTCTGAGGAGCCATGGGTGGGGCAGTCTAGAAACACAGCAGCAGGTACCAGTTCACCCCTGCAGCTCTGGGGCTAGAAGTCCCAAGATCAAGCACCAGCCAACTGGGTGTCTGCTGAGGGCCACCCGGGTTCGGAGAAGGGAGCTTCTCCTCGTGTCCTCTCACATTGTGGGCAGGACAAGGCTGCTCTCAGGGTCCTTGCATAAGGGCAGTCATCTCACCCTGGGGGCACCACCGTCAAAGCCTCGTCGCCTCCCAGAGGCCCCACCTCCCAACACCGTGGCTTGGGGATTAGGTCTCAGCACAAATCTGAGGGGGCGTGAACGTTCGGTCTGCAGCCATGGGGGCTCAGGGAGCCATGAGCACTAGTGCTGGACCCAGGCAGCTGGATGCCCCAACCCCATCCCCAACCCCCCACTGCATCCCACTCCCCCACCCCATCCCCCACCCCCACCCCATCCCGCACCCCCACCCCATCCCGCACCCCCCGCCC
>NC_045448.1:1523023-1544580 GCF_002776525.5 Piliocolobus tephrosceles | reverse complement strand
GATGGGGTTGTTTGTTTTTTTCTTGTATATTTGTTTGAGTTCTTTGTAGATTCTGGAAATTAGCCCTTTGTCAGATGAGTAGATTGCAAAAATTTTCTCCCATTCTGTAGGTTGCCTGTTCACTCTGATGGTAGTTTCTTTTGCTGTGCAGAAGCTCTTTAGTTTAATGAGATCCCATTTGTCAATTTTGGCTTTTGCTGCCGTTGCTTTTGGTGTTTTAGACATGAAGTCCTTGCCCATGCCTATGTCCTGAATGGTACTACCTAGATTTTCTTCTAGGGTTTTTATGGTATTAGGTCTAACATTTAAGTCTCTAATCCATCTTGAATTAATCTTCGTATAAGGAGTAAGGAAAGGATCCAGTTTCAGCTTCCTACTTATGGCTAGCCAATTTTCCCAGCACCATTTATTAAATAGGGAATCCTTTCCCCATTTCTTGTTTTTGTCAGGTTTGTCAAAGATCAGATGGTTGTAGATGTGTGGCATTATTTCTGAGGGGTCCCTTCTGTTCCATTGGTCTCTATCTCTGTTTTGGTACCAGTACCATGCTGTTTTGGTTACTGTAGCCTTGTAGTATAGTTTGAAGTCAGGTAGCGTGACGCCTCCGGCTTTGTCCTTTTGACTTAGGATTGTCTTGGCAATGTGGGCTCTTTTTTGGTTCCATATGAACTTTAAAGCAGTTTTTTCCAATTCTGTGAAGAAATTCATTGGTAGCTTGATGGGGATGGCATTGAATCTATAAATAACCTTGGGCAGTATGGCCATTTTCACGATATTGATTCTTCCTATCCATGAGCATGGTATGTTCTTCCATTTGTTTGTGTCCTCTTTGATTTCACTGAGCGGTGGTTTGTAGTTCTCCTTGAAGAGGTCGTTTACATCCCTTGTAAGTTGGATTCCTAGGTATTTTATTCTCTTTGAAGCTTGTTTTTTTTTTTTTTTTTTGAGACGGAGTCTCGCTCTGTCGCCCGGGCTGGAGTGCAGTGGCCGGTTCTCAGCTCACTACAAGCTCTGCCTCCCGGGTTCACGCCATTCTCCTGCCGCAGCCTCCCGAGTAGCTGGGACTACAGGCGCTGCCACCTTGCCCGGCTAGTTTTTTGTATTTTTAGTAGAGACGGAGTTTCACCGTGTTAGCCAGGATGGTCTCAATCTCCTGACCTCATGATCCGCCCGTCTCGGCCTCCCAAAGTGCTGGGATTACAGGCTTGAGCCACCGCGCCCGGCCCAAATTCTTAATATTTTATATTTACAAATGAATTCAAACACATCTGAGACTTGGATATGGGAGAAATCGGGATTGTTTCATTTTAAAAATCAGTCTTATGGGAGGTATTATAATAGAATAAACTTTACAAAACAATCTTTAATGACTGCTTTTTAGAACTCATAACTTTGTCATGATTAAATTAAGCATTTCCGAGGGTTCTGTGCGTTTTACTGTGAAAGGGAATCTAATGGCGAAAGTCCCTGAGGGAATGAGATTAAAACTTGAATCTCCAGGCTTCCTCTTAGTTCGAACCTTCAGCCGTTCTGTGGCTCTGCAGTGACTTGTGATTTTGATACTGAGTGTAAACCTGTGCTTTCATGTTTCACTCCAGACGCTACAATTCTCGACATTGTTTTTTTCCTGGTAGGATTTTTAGTACATTAAGATTTGAGAATAGTGGAAACATTAACAACAAAACAAAAGGAAACACAAAAACTGCCCTAAAACTCCTTGACTTGAAGTTCACTTGCTTTTTAAATGTAAAATGTAAATGAATCTGTGTTCTGTTTTTGAGACTCTAAATTGAAAAATTCGTAGTTCATGCTTAATGGTTATTGCAGGCTTCTCTTTAAACTTTAGAGGGCTTGTGTTGGCGTCCACGTTCCCTAAGTAGGTCAGAGGCAGCGGCTCTGCTCTAACACTTGGGAGAACTCTTGAATGTAAGTGGCAGAGTCTGGTGGACTCTACCTGGGAGGATTAACCTCTTGAAATGCCTTCAGTGAGAGCCGTTTTAATGCTGAGAAAAGAGCCCTGGGCTGACTCTGATTGCATTTCTAGTTCTGCCACTTACAGACTGACTGACTTTAGGCAAATTACCTGATCTTTCTTAGTTTCTAAATTCCGATTTGTCCAGAAAAGGGATTTCTTCTAACCTGAATCTCATTCTCTCCTCCCGTCTCTTAGTCAGCCACCTTCATGTGCTCTGCCTTAGTGTGCTTGGCCATTTCCCCAGGATGTGCCTTTGTCACTCTGAAGTAGGGGGTGACCTTGCCCTACCGTGGTCATTTCTGAGAGCTCTCGAGGGTCCCTGTACACACTGATCTTCTCCAAGCGCAGGTGCTGCAGCCTGGCTCAGAGGTTGCCCCGGATACGTGCTTCGTGTGCTCGGTGAACGAGCTGACAAGACCCACTGGAATTGCAGGGGTGTTCACGATGGATATTTACAGAGTTTTGCTCTTTATGAAGGACTTTTCACACACAAGCTCTTCATCCTTCTGTGACCGTGTTCACTGCTGCTTACTGTCATTGGTGCTTTGTGGTTTAGGGCCCAGGCTTTAGAAGGGATGTACCCCTCACGCTTACCCAGGCGGGGTGTGGCATTTTTAATCACAATCTCCTGGGGCTTTGGCCTTGGCTTCAGCAAGAGTTCATGGATGCCCTGTCTGATGTTAGCCCTCAGTGTCCATCTGTGTTCCACTTGCTTTAGTAATCACGCCACTTACAGTTTCCTGGAACTTTCTAGAATCTGTCTCCATGCTTATCATGCCAACTTACTTCATGGAGGGGGTGCCAGAGCCCCTTGCTTATTGGGAGAAGTGGTCCTGCGGCTGCGGAGGGCAGGTGACCCAGTGGTCTGCCTGTTGGCATGTGGCACACAGCTAGGGCCATGCGACCACATCTGCCTAGGGTCCCTCTCCAGCGCCCGCAGCCCCTCCGGGAGACATCACTGCAGGAGGAACGGGTGGGAGCACAAAGTCCAGGGAAGAGCCAAGGAAGACTTGTTTAAGTGCTCTTTAAATCTTTAAAGTTTGGGCAAGTTTTTTCCCCCCAGTTAGGATTATTTGTGGAACTATTTATTATGATTGTTAAAATAATAATTCTGTTTGTCAAATTGTTTAGTCATATGTAGGTGCGTAATGCAGGGATCAAATGCCTCCCCACCATCTTATTCTGCCCAGACATGTGCAAAGGTTATTTTAAAAGTTGTAAAATGGGGAGCACTTATATGTGGTACTTAAATGTAAGCACTTTTTAATTGGAGAGTTTAGCTTTACATTTATTGTAAGCTTTATGTCAATGATGACCAGTAAGTTAAGGATCAGACATGGAAGAAATGCAGAGGAAACGAGCAAATGCCTGCTACTAGTGTTTATGCATTTGCATGCGTGTGCAAATGCTTTTCCTGTATCTACTCACACACACACACTTAAAAATATACATAGTGTGTATTTGCATTATATCTTCAGCATTCCCAAAGAACAATGACTTCCAAACTTTACCTTACTTAGAATCACCTGGAAATCTTACTAGAACCCACATTACTGGGACCCACTCCCAGAGTTTCTGATTCTGGCGATTTGGGGTGGGGCCCAGAATTTGCTTTTCTAACAGGCTCCCAAGTACTTGTGCCATGGAACAGTGCTTAGCGGAATCCTGGCTGCTCTGTGGAGGGCACATCCCTCCTGACCTCTCTAGAATCTTGCAAGTGAGAAATATTCAGGCAAAAATCAGCCCTTGCATTTGTCTTCATGACCTTGAAGTTGGGGTTCATATTTGAAACGAACGTTGGCTTCCTGTGTCTGTGGTGTCTTCATGCCCTCAGCTTGTCTTGGGAATGGAGCCGCAACAACCGGGACCCTGTGCCCTTTCTGTTGCTCTGGAACAGGAGGGTTTCTGAGGCAGCTCCAAGTCCCCTCCAGTAACGTGTGCAGATGTAGCTGTGTTGTAAGTCATCCTACCCAAACACACACTCCTGTTTGGTGACAAATCTTTCTAGCTCCTTTCATGGGCTGTGGTATCAGACAGAAAATGTAAACACACACACACGCAGATGAATATGTGCTTGTATAAATATTGGCATGTGAGTGTTGTTTCATCCTGTTCCTCAGATTAGATCATTTCTAATGTTGAGTAGCTCCCAAGTCCTCTCCCCTCTGCAGTATTCAATATGTTAAGTCCATCCAATGAGCTTTTCATTTCAGCTCTTACATTTTTCAGTTCTAGAATTTCAGTTTGGTTTTTTTTTTTATTGTTTCACTTTGTCGCCTAAGATAACCCTCTTTGCAGCCAAGGGGACCCTCTGTTTTACCCTCTTCACAGTAGAAGTCTTTTTTAGTGGCCTGCCTAAGAACGTGGCGGGAGGTCTAACTGCCTGTGAGCAGGTTGTGAAATGGCCCCTGAACCTCGACCAGTGCCATCCCATGGGAATATGATGAGAACTACTTATGTAATTTAACATTTTCTGGCCAGTTCCTGAAAAAATAGGAACAGTTAATTTAAAAAATGTTTTATTTAACTCTGCATGCCAGACTTGTATGTGTTTCAGCATGCACTCAATATAAACCTTTATTTATTTTTTATTTTTTATTTTTTTTGAGACGGAGTCTTGCTCTGTCGCCCAGGCTGGAGTGCAGTGGCCGGATCTCAGCTCACTGCAAGCTCCGCCTCCCGGGTTCCCGCCATTCTCCTGCCTCAGCCTCCGGAGTAGCTGGGACTACAGGTGCCGCCACCTCGCCCGGCTAGTTTTTTTTGTAGTTTTTAGTAGAGACGGGGTTTCACCGTGTTGGCCAGGATGGTCTCGATCTCCTGACCTCGTGATCCGCCCGTCTCGGCCTCCCAAAGTGCTGGGATTACAGGCCTGAGCCCCCGCGCCCGGCGATATAAACCTTTATGGAAGATGTATTTATGTTCTGTTTGTTTGGAGGAAGTCCTTGAGGTCCAGTGTGAGTTCTGCACGTTTACTCAACACTGGCCACTGCTCAGGTGCTCCGACCCAGGGCACAGGGGCTTGTGTGTGGGACAGCACCTCTCTGTCCATCACTCTAGAGGTTTTTGGTGGCACCGACTTCAGATCTGGGGAAAGGCCTGCATGTCGTCAGGAGGGTGGTTTTGCAGCTCTTCCTGCAGTCTTCCCAGGCTCCAGGAGCCAAGTCCACATCTTGCTTTCCAGCTTCCACGCTGTTGCCGCTGCCTTCTCTGTGCCTTGAGTGTGGGTTCCCATGGGGAATGAGGAGCCAGAACAAGTGGGGCTCGTGGGGCTCACTCCATCCTCTGCCCTGGAGGAGCAGCTTGGTTTCTGGATTAGATGTGGTTGGGGTTGATTTCTGCTCTAAGCTGTGATGCGTGGCTCGGCCTTCCAGGACAGCCTTTCTTACCTGTTCAGATGCTGGGTAGCCCCTCAGCTTGCTGTGTCGCAGGTGCAGGAGCTTCTTTGCAATCATTTGTTTATCCCGAAATTGTAGCTGCTCAGAATTCTCTCCTTATCTGTACTTGATCTGTGTTTTCTGTACGGAATGAGTGAGCATCCTGGATGGCTGCTTTCCCCTCCCGTGTCTTCCTCCAGCAACACCTCCCAGTTTCGGTGCTTCTGACTTTCAGCAGCTCCCATGTGGACAGTACATGGAGCCACTCGTGGTATTCTGAGTAGGAATGTAAGTTTCAATCTCATCTGTTTAAAAAGGAGCATGGCAGTGCAAGGGGAGGGTGTGTGTGAGGACACTGTTGGTGGACAGTGGGTATCACTGAGGAAAGCGAACCCACGTGCGAGGGCACAGTGTGGAATGATGCCCAGGAGAGCCAGATGGGCAGAGGGGAGCCGCCTTCCCCTTCTCCTCCAGGAGAACTTGACCCACAGCACGGGGGCACACGTTTAATTCGCTGACCTCTAGGCTGGACGCTGTTACTGTCAGTGACACAGATACTTTTTTTGAAGTATCTTATTGAACCATAAACTAGAACTTAGTTTGTAGAACTAGTTTATGTTCTACAAACTACTGACAGTGATTGGTGTAGGGTAATCAGATTCCTTAGAAGGTTATAAACATTTTCTGTTATGATACCCTAATGCCCTGACCTTACCTATGATATACCCTAAGGACCAAACATAGTGACGTCTGAGGCCCTGGGTGTGAGCCCAGTGGATTTCGGGGAGACACAGTTCAACCCATACCAATCCCTGCTGGATGATATGAAAAGGGATTGGACCTATGTGTAAGGAATTTTAATTTTCCGGAGTATTTGATAAAGAAATTGGTCTTTCTGTTTATTTTTCAGTGGTTTCTATACTTCTTCAATTTATAGTTTTAATTCAAGCTGGAATGGGCTGTCTACAAGGGTAGAGCGGACGCCTCTGCATGTCTGCACTTCCTGTCGCTGCCTTCAGGCCTCTGACCTGACTCTCTGTGCTGCCCGTGGCCTGTAGCCCGTGGCCTCTGCCCGCGGCCCGTGGCCTCCGTAGTCGGGGCCTCCCAGCTTGCTCTGCCTGATGCTGCTGCCCCCAGCCCGTGGCCTGTTGACCCTGGAGAGCAAGCGGCCTGGGGCCTCTCACCCCAGGCCCTTGTCTGTGCACATGAATGGAGCACGGGCCACAGGGCCACCTTTCCTGGCACGTCTGTGTGCCCACACCACCCTCCCACCGTGACTGCCTTAGCACTGGCCACAGTCCTGGCTAAAACAGAAAACCTAAGAGACAGCAGGATAAAGATACAACCTCCCTTCTATAGGAGAGAAGGAATTTTTTCTCCCCTGTATCAAAAGGTGGTAACTGTGGAGTATGGACAGCATTGCAGAGCAACTTTTCCACCGTGATGATTAGATGCTAAAGCTGTGTTTTGTCCTGCGAATTCAGCGTTCATTGAATGTTGATGGCAGTGTTGTTCCCAGCTTGCTCTGCTTGATGCTGCTGCCCGTGGCCCGTGGCCTCTGTGGTCGGGGCCTCCCAGCTTGCTCTGCCTGAGCATCAGATCATCAGGAATTGAAGTGTTTCTCCTTCCAGCACCAGATTCAGTCTGTGTCAATTCTGGTGTGCTCTCTGGTCTCTCATGGGCTATTCGGATCCTCTCTCCACCCCTGAAATATAAATAAATATAAATAAATAACAGTGGAAGTTTAATTTAATGAAAATACCTGTTTGGAACCATTAGGGTAAAAACCATATGTGAGAAAGCCTCTTTTCCCAGTTAGCTGAATTCACATTCATGGTTTTGAGACATTCAGTTTAAATCTCATGAAGGTAACACTTGAGGTCATTGACTAAGGAACAGCCGAATTCCAGCTCATGAAATCACTGGAGTAAACTCTAAGGTGTTTACTCAGTTCCACAGGTGGTGCGACTGTCTTCTTGAATGTCATCACACCTAACTTGTGTTTATTATCCTAAGACTTATCAACATGACATTTTCCAGTGGTTTGCTAAAGATAGGGTGTTTAGGTAGTTTATGTAATTTTTCTCCCCATAATTACTGTTTTTAAAAATTCGGTAATGTGAGACTGTTGTTCCACCATTCAGATAAATATTTGTACACTTATTAGCCTCAGTGAAAAAGAAGACTCATTTAAGGAGTGAACTAGATGGTTGAATATTTTAAATGCTTTGTCACTGTTTTGAAAGTGAGTAAGAACAGCAAAGGTATAGCAATGTTTGTAGATTTTTTTTTTTCACATAATAATACCTTTCTTGTTTCTTCACAGAGATCTTCGCTTTAACAGAATCAGAGAGATCCAACCTGGGGCATTCAGGCGGCTGAGGAACTTGAACACATTGTGAGTGGAAATATTCTATTGGAAACTAATAGAAAAATAGAAGTCATTACATTATTTACCTGTGGGTAGAACTCATCGTCCACAATCAGTGGGCATGGGTGGGGAAAAGTGAAACAGGAAAGTGAGGCTGAAAAATGCTCCTGAATGCCAGGACTGCCAATGCCAGGACTGTGGCCACTGTGTTTCTCGTCTCATGGCTGTGTGCCTGTCCGTTGCATGTTGATTGGGACCCATGCTGACCGACTGCAAAACTTGTCCCTGGCCTTCACATGGGTCACTTGCTCCAGAATCACCCTGCCCTTGCTGGGTCAGGCTGACCTCTGTGTGCTCCTGCACCTCCTCTGTGGCAAGGTTGAGCAGGACGGTGCCGCTTCTGAGCGTGGAGTGGACTGAAGTGAGGGGTCAAGGCAGTCCCATGATGCCCGGAGGGAGCAGGCAGGGCCACGTCCAGTGTTTCTGTGCAGACCTCCGGCTCTGCAGGGCACGCCCAGTGCGGTGGAAGCTGGTTCCCTTCTGCACCAGGACTGAGCACAGTGGTGTAAGGGCAGGGTCATGGGGAACATGGGACTGCCTGGGCCACCTATCCACTGTTGACCCTGGAGAGCAAGCGGCCTGGGGCCTCTCACCCCAGGCCCTTGTCTGTGCACATGAATGGAGCACGGGCCACAGGGCCACCTTTCCTGGCACGTCTGTGCGCCCACACCACCCTCCCACCGTGACTGCCTTAGCACTGGCCACAGTCCTGGCTAAAACAGAAAACCTGAGAGACAGCAGGATAAAGATACAAACTCCCTTCTATAGGAGAGAAGGAATTTTTTCTCCCCTGTATCAAAAGGTGGTAACTGTGGAGTATGGACAGCATTGCAGAGCAACTTTTCCACCGTGGTGGTTAAACGCTAAAGCTGTGTTTTGTCCTGTGAATTCAGCGTTCATTGAATGTTGATGGCAAGTCTGTAACTGAATTGTTCCATGGCCTTTTCCAAGGCTGTCAGAATGTTTTCACACAACTTTGAAGATTGTTTTCTGTTGTTTTTCAAAATTCTTATTGACTCTGTTTCATAGGCTTCTCAATAATAATCAGATCAAGAGGATCCCTAGCGGAGCATTTGAAGACTTGGAAAATTTAAAATATCTGTAAGTTAATGATCAGTTCTTTAACCTAAAAGCTTATGGTTATATTTAGATTTCTTAAAAATAGAGCTAAATTTCGTGCTGTTTATGAATTATTGTAACTATATTCATTTAAAAGAGGTTTTATTTTCAGAAGGTGAGTAAAAATTTAGCTGGGATTATAAAAACAGGTTGTCATTTGATATAAAGTGCTACATTATGTGATTTTTAATGTTTCATCACTAAGCCTTAGTAAAGTGGATTGCATAAAATTAAAATGCACAGCCTTTGAAAATCGCTCTAGAAATAATGATGATGCTTCCAGAGGGGAAAGTGACGCCAAGTGAGTTGCCGATATGAACAGCTGACAGGTGTGTTGCAGAATATCAGCTATCAAAATAGTTTCCAGTCGTCTTTCCTGCTGCAGGTGACATGTAAAATCGAAGTAACTCACCCCGGTGGAATGTCACTCATTCCTGCAGATTTTCTTGTCTTCCGCTAAGTGATTTCACCTCTTATTTTTGTGTAAATTTTATTTCACTTTTAAAAACTGAGTTTAATCTATTTATTTTCATTTAACACGTCTTCTGCTCATTGAGATCAGTTTTGCAGTTTAGAGAAGGAGCTTCCTGGTTTGGTCTCAGTCACACACATACTTGCTCTAAAATTGGAAAAAGGTTGAAGAGAAACACTCAGAGTAGAAGGGGTGTGTCATGTGCTTTTAGAAGATTATTCTTTTAAGAGTCACTTTCCAAAGAGAACTATTTTTAATAAAAATTTATTTCAGCCATTTTTATTGGAAGTTTTTATCATACGTGAACCTAAAAATGTTTAAGTTATTTTGATTTGTTTTTTATTTTACTTTAAGTTCTGGGCTACACCTGCAGAACGTGCAGGTTTGTTACCTAGGTATACACGTGCCATGGTGCTGGGCTGCACCCACCAACCCGTCATCTAGGTTTTAAGCCCCACGTGCATTAGGTGTTTGTCCTAATGCTCTAGGTTTTTTGATTCTTAAAACAAAGTTGTCTTGTTATTGTTGATGTATACTCTGAAATCTGTTTTGATTCTAGCTGTGTCTGTGACTGTTAATTACAGAGCTGCCTTTAACTCTTTATTAAAATACATTCCCTCTGTGAAGATATTTGTCAGTGTTACATACACACTTTCACCTCCATCATTGTGGCATAGGACGTTAATTTTTAATTTTGTATAAACATGACTAAGCTTTGTCCCCCATTTCTAAAATAAGAGACAGACCTTTTATTGGTTTATTTCCACGCGCCCCCCCCCCCCCCTTTTTTTTGTATTTCGAGTGTTGTGCAAGTTCCAGAAGAGGGCTTTTGTTTCCTGGAAAGTAGATCCGGTCAGCTGATAGCCAGCATTCCTTGTGTGTGTATATGTGTGTTTAATAGGTTTAACAGGTTTTTTAGTATTTTATTTTTTGTCACTGGTTTTGAATTACTAAGAGCAACTTACTATGCACTCAGCAAACGTGTTCAAAGTGGAGTTGTTGGGATGCTCTGTTTTCACTGATCTCTTTTCAGTGACCCTCGTCCGACCTCATCTGCTGCACAGAGGCTCTCTGAGCGCCTGCACTCCACACTCTTCCCTCGCTCCCTCGGTAGCAAACTGCAGTGTCCCTGGCGGCGGAGGACACAGATCACTGGGGTGGAGGGAGCACAGACTGGTGGGTCATGACTCAGAAACGGACTAAAGACCAGGGCAGAGGAGGGAAGCTGTGCAGAGAGGCCTGGGGACCCCTTTCCACAGCACTGCAGCCTCCGCCTCCTCAGCGCTCAATGGTGAAGAACATTTGATAAGTGCTGATTTAGGAAACTGTGTAAGACTTAAATGCTGTGATTTAAACTGTGTACAACCTAAATGCTGAAGAACTCTCCTGAAGTTGATTGATTATTTCAGCCTTCTATATGGAGTCAGTACCAAAGTATACTTGTAGAGGCTGAGTAGTTCTTATTTCTTGGAACTCCAATTACTTCTAGTAAGGCATAAGCCTTCCCTTTAGTTCACATTTCTTAGTGAAATTATTTCTTGAGACAGGACTCATTCAAGGGTCAACTCTATGATGAAGTAGAAAAATAACAATTTATTATTATGATCAATACTCACCGCTTTTTTTTTGGAGATGGAGTTTCCCTCTTGTTGCCCAGGCTAGAGTGCGGTGGCGTGATCTCAGCTCACTGCAGCATCCACCTCCCAGGTTCAAAGGATTCTCCTGCTTCACCCTCCTGAAGAGCTGGAATTACAGGCGTTCGCCACCACGCCTGGCTAATGTTTTGTATTTTTAGTAGAGATGGGGTTTCACCATTTTGGTCAGGCTGGTCTCGAACTCCTGACCTCAAAGTCCTGAGATTACAGGTGTGAGCCACCGCGCCCAGCCAGTACCCACCTATTCTTATGAAAATAAATTACATCCCAATGTCTTTATAAACAACATTCATACATGTCAGTATGATTCAGTTGTCCTGTGTATTCTTTAAAAAGATTCCCTTTCATTTTTTAAAATGACTCTAAAACGATGTTCTCATTGATACTTTGTTTTTGGTTCTCTTTTTAAAGAAATGGGCACAGAAAATTACATTTCAACTTGCCTTCTCCAGAAGTATAGTAACAACTCCCATGTGAACAGTAGTTAATGTGTGCGGGGCCATTTTGTAAGAGCTATATATATATATACACACACACACACACACATATTTACACGTTAATCTCAACGATTTCTGTCCGTTTTAGAAAAGAGGAAACTGAGGCCCAGGCATTAAGTGGAAATTCAAGGATTCCCACACATGCAGCCCAGAGGAGTAACAACCTTGCCAGGCCTCTGCTGTGGGCACTGGGCTCTCAGTCACTGGGGAGTTCTGGGTTTCTGGGTGGTTTGTGTTAAGGCTCGTAACTTTTTTTTTTTTTTTTTTGAGACAGAGTCTTGCTCTGTGGCCCAGGCTGGAGTGCAGTGGCGTGATCTCGGCTCACTGCAGGCTCCACCTCCCGGGTTCACGCCATTCTCCTGCCTCAGCCTCCCGAGTAGCTGGGACTACAGGCGCCGCCACTGCGCCCGGCTAATTTTTTAATATTTTTATTAGAGACGGGGTTTCACCATGTTAGCCTGGATGGTCTTGATCTCCTGACCTTATGCTCTGCCCGCCTCGGCCTTCCAAAATGCTGGGATTACAGGCGTGAGCCACCGCGCCCGGCCAAGGCTTATAACTCTTTATGAAGTCAGCTCTGCAAATTTGCATGGAGGGAGGATGTGAGATCCACTTAGATGGGTTGTAAGGATTAAGGCTAGCAGTGCTGGTTCTGTTAAACTGGATCCTGCACCAGACACATTAATTAACTTACAATCAGACACTCGGCCCTCCTGGATATGAATTATATAATATTATAAGCATCAAGACAAAAAATGTTGTTTATTTAGTGGAACGAGTAGGTGAAACCCAGTCATAAATAATCAATTTTGAAGAGACGTGTCTGCCTGAATTTGGCAAGTAGGAAAAGCATAGATTTTGACTTGCCCATCTGCGTATGTCAGAGATGGAGCTCAGGGATTCTAAGACACGGTAGTGGCAGGTCTCCCCGAGTCTGGGCACACACACAGATTCACAGCCTTCTTGGGCTCTTCCGAGCTGCTGGCCCAGAGCTGTGTTGTGAAGCAAACTGGCTGAGGGCGAGTCATGTCCGAGATGGGTGGGCACAATGCACATGGTTTTGTGGCTCTTTTTGGAATTGTGATACTTTGGTGTGGAAATTTTCATCCTCTGTCTGTTAGGTCAGGCTTGGCAGGTGTTTTCAGTGCAGGACCAGGCCCCTGTGAGCTGCACAGTCTCTGCCGGGGCCACTCGGCTCTGCCACACGGCGCCAGCGCAGCCCCAGACGGTCCGGCTTGCGCGAGTGTGGGTGGGTTCCAGCAGAGCTTCCTTTATGGACACTGGCATTCCAAGGTCACATGTTAGGAAATACGATTCTTCTGTTGAGATTTTCCACCATTTTCCACAAAGACAAGCGCCAGGCCAACTGTGTGACTCTTCCAATATGCCTCTATTGCTTCTGTTTTCTAAGAATGCGATTCTAGGGGTGAGTTATTCAGGACACATTCGGTCTTCATATGGTCCACTCCCCAAATTCTTCCTAGGTATTTTAGAGATGTATCAATATCAGTTATAGAATCTTACCACCAGTGAATTGTACTTGCCTGTGGAAAATGGTTTTTATCTTCTTCAGGCTTTGAAGCAAATGTATTGTCAGCAATTCATTAGCCATAGTCTAAGGTCTGTGAATTGCCTGAAAAACCCGTCGCAGCGGTTTGATCGCCTTCAGTGGGCACCAGTTGCTTTTGGCGCACTTGAGATCTGAGGGAAGGGAAGCCCTTGGGAGAGGCACTCTGTACTCACTGTGCAGACGGTTTGTTTGCATTCGAATACAGTCATTAATTGTAAAACTGTCTCCAGTGTCAATTTAATTCTTCTTTTCCGTCTGAAGTTTGGCCGCCTGTCTGTGTGCTAATGCTCCCCAATGTTTCTTGTTTCAGCTATCTGTACAAGAATGAGATCCAGTCAATTGACAGGCAAGCATTTAAGGGACTTGCCTCTCTAGAGCAACTGTAAGTGCCCCCTCTCTTCATGCTTTAGTTCTTGGATGCCGCCTGGCTCTTTTCCTCTTGTAGGGACCAGTCGACTGAGCTAGCTGTTTGCATGATGCATGACTATGCTACCTGAGGTGCGGGGAGTACGTGCATGATGACAGAAAAACAGGCATGGGCGAGTCATTCGCCCTCCGCCCCGCCTTCCGCTCAGCCAGCCCTCCACCCACCCCTCAGGATGCATCACTGGTTTCCCCTATGGTGGCACCAGACCCTGGGCCATGCTCTCCTGACGCCAAGGACAGTAAGATCAATGGGATCCCTGTCACAACTTAGAGGAGAGACAGGCAGGTGCACAAGTCTGATCAAGGTGTCCTTCGTAGGGGAAATATCCAGGGTGCCCGGGGAGGAGAGGGCTCTTTGCCTTGTTCACTGTTTCTCATTATGACTCTGAACAAACACATGGGCTGAATTTCTTCAATTGTGATGCCATTATTTTGGAGAAAACCTTTTTTCCCTTGTAGTTCTAGTTAGTGTGTGCAGCGTAGAATGAAACACTCCTAGTTTCCTTGGCCACACGTGAAGTTGTACTTTGCTGTGAAGTCAGCGTGTTGATTTTTCATTACAATGCCCTGGCAGAAAGGAGGATTTGTCCTGGTTTGTTTGCTCAGCCAGTCACCTTTCACTCGGCAAGCTGAGCCCATTCCTGGGGAGTTGCAAGTTGTCACGGTTTTAGGAATGTGGATGAAAGCAGCTGTTTGCTGTGATGCAGCGTGACGTCCTCCTGCCACAGCTGCTGATCTCTGGTCACAGGTCACTGGCTGACTGGACACAGCAATGTTGTCAGAGAGTGTGAGGCCAAGCGGTGCGGGGGAGAGACCACTCGGGGACTGTGCATCCTGAGGACCCACAGTGCTCATGTTTCCGAAAGTGTGTGTTGATCCAAGTGAGCATGAACAGGGCGTGGGTAGATTTGGGAAGAGATCGTCTGTCTCTGTGAAGAAGAACAGTGCACCTCATTGCAGAAACACATGGAGGTCTGCAGGGAACACCCAGATGTAGGGAGAGCTTGCAAAGCAGCAAGCTCTCATATCCAGCAAGCGTTTCACTCAGTGGGGGTGAGAACATCGTCATAGCAGACAGTTCTTCGATCCTGAATGGATTGGAAAATGCTCATCTGGCTTTGTACTGAGTGAGTCCAGTGTTATTTTTAAGGAAGGAAAGGGCAAGTCGGGAGAAACCTGAGGCTGAACGAGGAAGGGCATCTGTGAATCACCAAGTAGGTGTTCGCTGAAATTTTGGATGATGAGGAGGCTTTATGAGCTGGCCAGGCTGCCTTTGGCACCCAGGGTTAGCTGAGCTCTGGGGTCTCTGGTGCTGTGACTTGGGTTCCATTCATTAAACGCTGTACAGTGAGCCTGAGGGCAGCCCGGCCCCCGCCCTCAGGCAGGGAACCGTTGGGGAGGGGATAAGCGAGTCCACCAGACCGCAGTGAGAGACTTGGGCAAAGGCTGTGTGTCCCGGGAGGGCGGCTTGTGCCGGACCCTGGCTACCTGCACCCCTTCCCCTATCGGCTGTGTAGCCCTGAGCTATTGCAAACATGCATTCCTGGTGACACTGGGAGACGTGACACTGGGAGAGCGGAATGCAGGAATGCCCTAGAGCCCGCAGATGCTGTCCTGGGGGGACTGAGCATCCCTGATCCAGAAAAGCTCCTTAGGAAGCTGTGGACACAGGACAGAAAACACACCTGGCCAGTCAGGAAACATGCGTTTGAATTCAGTGATGATCTCAGTGTATTTGGGGAGTCATTTCCTGTCTTTGGTCCTGTTTCCTCAACTGTTCAGGGAGGGGTGAAGGACACCCCAGACTGCCGGGGCCCCGGCCTCTCTAAATCCCGTGAACCCTGGCCCGTCATTTCCTGTAGCACCCATGCAGCAGGTGCCAAGTCCCACACGCTCAGCCGTCCCCCTGGCCAGCCTGCATTGCAGAGCCCGGGTGGAGGGATTTTTACACCCACCACTCTCCGTGGGGCTGGAAATCCTCCCTTTCCTTCCCTCGGTCAGCACCTCCTCATCCTTCTGGGCTTTGCTTGGGAGACCCCACCCCCGCCTGCCTGCACTGAAACCTCGCTGAGCAGCTCACAGCCACTGTGTGTTGATGGTGCCTGGGTCTCAAACAGGCGTGCGCTGCGAAAGACCAAGGACCCCAAAAAACCACAGGCGCTCTGTCAGCACACTGCCCAGCCGAGACGAGGCTCCAGGGATCACGGAGGGCTCGGCCTTCCTCGGGACCCCCACGTCTGGTGCTTGCCCGTCATGCTCGCCCACGGCGGGCGGTTTTCCTTGTCTTCCTGCTCCAGTTTTTCCTTCCCTCATGTTTCCCATTCGTGTGCAGAGTGCCGAGCACAGACCTGTCCCGGGACGAGGGGCAGGGACAGTCTGCGTTTGGGGGCCCTCCGGCTGCAGGCATCCGCAGAGACTCAGTGTGGCCTGTGTGGGTGCTGCCCAGGGAGCTGGCCCCAGGATGGGGGGGCCCTGGCAGCTGCACTCAGGTGCCCTGGCAGTGACAGTATTGTCAGAATGTCCACAGACCTGATTCTCAGGCGTGCGTTCTGAAGACTCTTCCTTTCGTGGAGTTCTGAAGAGCTGTGAATGCTGGCCTGCTGCTGCTTTACTCATTTTGGCCGCCTGAAGAAGTACTCGTTTAAAATGCGTGCTGGTTGCAGGAAACGCCTGAGTGGGCAGGAGGGATCTCCCAGCAGAGCACCCCAGGGAGAAGACTGACTTTGTGTTTGACTTAGGAGGAAAAAACCCACTTTTCAAAACGAGAAATTTCATATTCAGGAAAAATTAGAAAGAATGAGTTATATCTAAAAGTATAAATTGTAGAAGTATGGAGACACATGAAATGGGAAGAAATAGAAACACTGGGTGTGCTGTACCATCACACACCCGAGGAAAGACGGTCTCTTGTTTAACGCTTCAGGATGGACGGAGAAAGTCGTGTGACGTTCTTTTTGTGTTTCCTTTGTGGTCTTGAAGGATGTCTTTGTGTCTGACAGTATACTCTCTGCCCAAGTCTGTGATGATGTCCCCGCCAAATTCATACGAGTTTAAAGATTTGAGTGAAGGTATTCACCTATTTATGTATGTGCTATCGTTAAAGTTATGCTTTAGATTTTTGCTTTTTTCCATGTATTTTGGGAGCAAAAATGGCCTAGTCAGGCCCTTCTCACATGGTGTCGAGGACCTCAGTGAGCACCTCTAGGCCTCCCTCACCCTTACCCAGTCACTGGAGGGACGTCTGTGCCTAGCGTTCAGTTGTATTTATCGAATCATTTGATAATTTTATGTATTTTTCATACAACGTAGGAAGTCTAGTGAGTGAGCTATCTATTGATCTCTGAATTTGAAATGACTAGAAAAAAATTGGGGGCAAAAATCTGGATCTAAGAAAATAAATTAAATTGTAAGTTACACTTTTTTTTTTTTTCTTTTAACTGCTCTAGATACCTGCACTTTAATCAGATAGAAACTGTGGACCCAGAGTCGTTCCAGCATCTCCCGAAGCTTGAGAGGCTGTAAGTTGTGTGTTGTTCCTTTTGCCTTTCCATTCACAGAGCCCAGGCCTCAGTCACTGGCTTGGTTAGATTAAGGTCAACAGCCGCCAAACACCTGAAAACTGTTTTGATATAAAGTCCGTATTTCTAGTCTAACAATTTGGAAATAGGACTTATAATTTTCTCTTTAATTGAAAGTGTTGATAAAATAGGAAAAAAATCCATTTCTTTGCTGGAGTAAACAACATTGTTTTCAGATTCATTTGTATTAAATAAATGTAATCACTGCGATTTTTTAAAAGCTGATATATATTTGACTGCTTATATTCTTTTATGCACATTTTAAGACATATTTTTCAAAATTGGTTTGTTATAAAATCTCTTTCAACAGATTTTTGCATAACAACCGGATTACACATTTAGTACCAGGGACATTTAATCACTTGGAATCTATGAAGAGATTGTGAGTATAATGATACCTTTTGTGTTTCCTTTGCTGCAAATCCTTACTTCTCTCTGTTGTCCATTCACCTGGTTCTTTTTCAAGTGTAGTGAAATGTTGGTAACAGTCTGATTCTGAAAGAATGAGAATATATGGAGGGTGGATTGAATTGATTAGAGAGCAAAATGAAAAACATGTGGCTCAGACAATGTGGCAAATAGTTACTCCTTTGATAGGCAATTAAGACTTAAAAAATTTTTTTTTTTCAACATAGGTTCTTGCTCTATTGCCCAGGCTGGAGTGCAGTGGCATGATCACAGCTCACTGCAGCCTTAGCCTCCCAGGCTGAAGCAGTTCTCCCAAATAGCTGAGTAGCTGGGACTACAGGCACGTGCCACCATGCCCAGCTAAGTTTTGTAATTTTGTGGGTTTTTTTGTCTGTCTGTCTTTCTTTCTTTCTTTCTTTCTTTTTCTTTCTTTCTCTCTCTCTTTTTTTTCTTTCTTTTCTTTCTCTCTCTCTTCTTTTCTTTTCTTTTCTTTTCTTTTCTTTTCTTTCATTCATTCAGGGTTTTGCCATGTTGCCCAGGTTGGGCTTGATTTCCTAAGCTCAAGTTATCTGTCCACCTCAGCCTCCCAAAGTGCTGGGAGTACAGGCGTGAGCCACCATGCCCAGCCAACATTTTTTAAAAATCATCTTTAAATTCATCAAATTAATGTTTAATTCCAGTGCGTACTTTACTGATAGAAGTAAAACCAGTGTAGAAAGAACTCCTGTGCTATATTCTGTTTCTTTCTACAGCATACTAAGGAGGCTGATCTCCACCCTTTTTTTTTTTTTGAGATGGGGTTTTGTTCTTGTTGCCCAGGCTGGAGTGCAATGGCTCGATTTCGGCTCACTGCAACCTCTGCCTCCCGGGTTCAAACGCTTCTTGTGCCTCAGCCTCCCTAGTAGCTGGGATTACAGGCGTGTGTGACCACGCCTGGCTAATTTTTGTATTTTTAGTAGAGACAGGGTTTCACCATGTTGCCCAGGCTGGTCTTGAACTCCTGACCTCAGGTGATCTGCCCGCCTCGGGTTCCCAAAATGCTGGGATGGCAGGCGTGAGCCACCTCACCCGTAATTCCACCCATTTTTTAAGGCCTCCTAATATACTTTTTCCTTATACTGAGCTATTTCTTGTAATTAAGGTATTTTATTACTGGCGGAGAAAATTGTGACATTCTTTTTGTGTTTCCCTTCATGGTCTTGAGCCGTTATTTTCAGTTAAATATTACTGAGTGTATGCAGTGAACTAGACCGAGAAAGAAACACAAAGTGCCAAGGGACAAGCCTGACTCCAGAGTGGTCTTACGGTGTTTGTTTTATCTATTCAGTGAAATAAAGTGGAGTAAACCGTAGCCCTTCAGAACTATTTGTGATTTTTTTTTCTTTAGGATAAAGATGTCACCAGCCAAACTAAAAACTACATCCTGGGTGGAAGATGGGATGAATATTTCCACATTTGATAGATAACAGAGAGTAGAAAGAAATTACCAGATAAATGCTCTAGAAAGTAGCCAAGTTTAGGGCAGACTGGTAACAGCCTGGATGACGCTGGCAGCTGCCTCCCCTCCGTTCTCAGCCTCTCTCTGGGTGTCTGGCCAGGTCCCCCTCTCCTGTTTGCTCACTTTACTAGAGGTGCTCGAACACTACAGCCCCAGACTGAGAAGCTGTGTTAGACGTACAGAGCTGCATCTAGAGGGTACGCTGTGTCCTGGCTGCTGTCTGCTGGGAGCAGTCTCTAACCTCACGTCCCTGGGGGGCCCCAGGCCGAGGAGGACACGCCAGCTGCCCCACCTCTCCAGACCTCCTGAATAGCCCTCTCTGCTTCTGAGCAGATGAAGGTTGGGGATCCTGTGCTTCCTCGGGTGCCTGGAGCAGCTCGCTCCGCCAGGACCGACTGGCCGGATGTCACATACCGGACCGTGACCATCCAGGTCTTGCATGTGCCCATGGTCCTGTACTGACCTTCAGCTGTGGGCACAGGTTGGGTGTCCTGGGCACGTGGCTGACACTGTCCTCCTCACAGCCTCCTCACCTGAGAGCTGTGCACCTGCTCACGTGGGAAAGGGTGATTCTGGTCATGAGGCCAGTTCTGTGTTCTGTCCCTGTCCCCTCTGGGCTCATGTCCAGGAGAACCTCGGATGGGAGGTGTAGCCTCCCCTGCCCCTCCTGGAGCCAACGTCGGCCCCTAGTGATGCCCTCACCCTGCCGCCCTGGTGAGCACCTCTCGGGATCCCATCCCCATCTGGGGAGTGACCTGGGGCCACCTCATCCAGGGTTAATAGTGAACACGTCTGTCGCAGGACTTTTCCTTAGTTCAGTGAAAGATGGGGTCCTTGTTACGTGGCCACAAAAATTTAGGCTCACAGACTATTTGAAGAGTGAGAACAATGGGATTTATTGGGTAAAAAGGAAAAAGAGTGGGGGAAACGAGACCCTTAGCAAAGCAAGAGAGGGTGTTTCCCGCCGGTGGCTTCCTGCCTCGCAGACTGAATTCCACCCGCGAAGAGGAGGGCCAGGCTTCTCCCCCCACAAATGGCACAAACCTCTGTGGGCTCCACCCCAGTGCGCACCCCTCCCAGTGCGCAGGCCGCCAGGAGGGGCCTGGGGACCCCGTTCCACCTGGCTGTCCTGGAGTGCGAGGTGACCACGTGCTAGCAGCCCTCGCTCTCGGTGCCTTCTCGGCCTCGGCGTCCACTCTAGCGGTGGCGGGCTCAAGGGCTCCTCAGGCACCACCAGAGTGGACGCCGAGGCCGAGAAGGCGCCGAGAGCGAGGGCTGCTAGCACGTGGTCACCTCTCAGTCTCACATCCAGCTGCCAGCCTCTTCAGCCCTTGTCCTGTACCTGTGTTTGCTGCCTGGAACTCCTCTGCCCCCCGACAGCTTCCTCCCCGTGTGCAGAGACAACACTTTTCCCAGGGTGCAGGCACGTCCTGCCCGTGCTTCCCTTGTTGGGACAGGATGTGCCACTCACTGGAAACTTTCCAGGTCAGCTTGGACCTCAGGAAACTGAGGTGTGAACCCCAGCCAGGAGATGCAGCCCTCCCCTCCCACACTCCCTGGGAAGGCTCAGGCCGGAGTGAGATGATGTAGAACTGTCCTGCCCGTGATGATGGGCGTTGGGTGACAGTGGTGGTTTTGTGGCTGTGGTTCTCATGTTACTGATTTCTGTGAGTGGCTCCCACCCGGTCTCCTTCACAAACTTCCCTGACCGGTGCCGCCGGCGCACTCCTTCGCCTTGAACTCGACACCCGATGTCTGGGTGTGCACCGGCCCTTTGCTACTCACGCCTCTCCGGTTAGTGCCTCCAGGGGTACTGTGCACCCCCGGGCTCTTCCTGGTGATGTATGTGTCTCTACCTCACTCCCTGAGTCGGGCACTGGGGCTCGAATTCCACCATGGAACGTGTCCCATCCCCGTGTCGCAAGCCCGGCAGGCCTGGCGCATGTTTCCCGGCGCAGGACCTGGAAGCCCTGACTGATGGACGGATGGACAAGCCCACCCACCCCGTGTCTCACCGGCCACATCTTCCTTCCCACAGGCGACTGGACTCAAACACACTTCACTGCGACTGTGAAATCCTGTGGTTGGCGGATTTGCTGAAAACCTACGCGGAGTCAGGGAACGCGCAGGCAGCAGCCACCTGTGAATATCCCAGACGCATCCAGGGACGCTCAGTGGCAGCGGTCACCCCGGAAGAGCTGAACTGTGGTGAGTGGCCCGACACGCACACTCCATCCACACACATTTACACACACCATCTACACACACACCATCCACACACACATTCACACACACCATCCACACACACACACCATCCACACACACACACCATCCACACACACACCATTTATAGACACACACATACACAGACACAATCCATCCACACACACACACACACACACACACCATCTACACACCATTTATAGACACACAGACACAAACCACACACACACACTTACACACATACACACACTATCCACACACCACACACACACGCACACACCATCCACACACACCATTTATAGACACACAGACACAAACTACACACACACAC
>NC_045448.1:1501201-1523013 GCF_002776525.5 Piliocolobus tephrosceles | reverse complement strand
CACATCATCTACACACACACACCATTTATAGACACACAGACACAAACCACACACGCACATACACACCATCCACACACTCACCACACACACACATGCACCATTTATAGACACACACAGACACAAACCACACACCACACACGCACATACACACACACCATCCACACACTCACCACACACACCATTTGTAGACACAGACACAAACCACACACACGCACATACACACACGAACACACTATCCACACACACCATTTATAGACATACACACACGGCTGTTTATTTTGGTAAGGTGTAAAGGTTCTCCCTGTGTGATGGTTTTATAATATGACAAAAATACATAGTTTTTTTTTTTTTTTTTTTTTAAGTTTCTTCTAGCTCAGTTCTTGATGGAGCTATGGCAGGGGCAGTTAGAACTGAGCGCTGCCTGGTGGCTGGGGGTGCTACACCACTCAGGTTTCTAGCCTGGGGAGCAAAAGAGGCCCAGACCCCTGTGCAGCCGCCTGACTGCACTGCTTCCCCACCCCGGACGCAGACTCCGCCCTCAGCTCTGCGGGGCACTGCCTGTCAGCAGCTCCAGAAACGGCCCTTGATGGAAGGAACTGCCCCACGCATCCCTGAAGGGAGGGCCCTCGGTGCTCAGGGGGCCCAGGGACCTGTGTTGCCCAACTTGGCAGCTCTGCTAAGCCGTGCGAGTCCCCATGAATCAGCCGAGGCCCTGTCATTGCCACTAATGCTCCTGAGGTTGTGCCCTTGGAGATCTCGTCATACTTTTACTCCTTACTCCAATTTGGCTGTCAGTGATTATTCTTGTTTTTTATAATAGCTTTATGGAGGTGTTGTTGCCGTGCCAGACAATTCACCCTGTTCAGGGGTACAGTTAGGTGGGTTTTAGGATGTCTGCAGGGTTGTGCAGCCTAAATAATGAAGAAAGCAGCGAAAGCTGACTTTGATTTTGTGGTGATGGGGACCATGGGAGGTTTACAGAACGTTGGGATGATGTTTGTATTCTAGGAGGAGCTTTCTGGCAGCCCCAGGGAGAGGGGATTGCGGAGTGTGTGAGGGAGGCGGGGAGGCCGGACTAAGGCCGGAGGGATGAGAACCTCCATAAAGCCAAGGGCTCCAGTGCCGCAGAGGAGAGAGAAGAGGAGGCACGGTTCCCAGAGTGATGTGGGAGCACGGGGAGGGCTGGGCAGAGCCGCCCCAGCCTCGCGACCTGGGCTATGCAATGCTGGGGAGATAGAAGGAGGCCATCCAGGAGGAGCCCTTGCTGACAGCCCCCAGTTGGGTCCGAGGGCCTTTGTTTTGGTTGCCAGGCAGAATGGCAGCGCTGAGCAGAGTCAGCTCCAGCGCACACACACACTTGTACCTGCGCTCGTGTCTGCGCCACTGCAGGCACTCACTTGTACACACCTGCGTATGGTTGTGTTTTTCTTCTTGTGATGCTCACAGCACGTACATGGAGACAGATTTGCACGCTGAGGTGATGAGGCAGAGATGGGAGCCTAGGCCTGTCCTCAGTGCGGTTCCCTCACGGCTGCTGAAGGGAGCCTTAGAGAAGGCTGCTCCCTGTGCAGGCCTGGGGCTTCGGAGCGGCCGCCAGGGACAGGAGCCTGGGAGCCGTCAGCCCTCGGGTGGCCCCTGGAAGCCGTCAGCCCTCGGGTGGCCGCTGGGAGCCGTCAGCCCTCGGGTGGCCGCTGGGAGCCGTCAGCCCTCGGGTGGCCGCTGGAAGCTGTGTGGAGTCATGGGCATGCTGGAGACGGGAGAGGCCGTTCTTCCCCTTGTCCAGGGTGGAGGGCGAAGGGCGGGACAGCTGTGGAGGAGGGAGGCTGGGAGTTGCTCCAGCTGTGGTGTCTGCCACCTGCCTGTGCTTTTAGAGACTTACTCTTTCAGCGATGCTTTATCTACAGAGTACGATTTTTTGTCTTTTATTCACTGAAAATAGTGACCTGTGGCGAATCCACTCTCCCTGGTGTTTGGCTTTCCCGAAGGGCCTCGAGGGGAAGCCAAAGGTTGTCATTTGGGGCTCATCTGCCCGGCTCTGAGCCAGCCTGTCCCTCAGGTGGTCAGAACGTGGCGCCCTTTGGTGCAGACGTCATGTGGATCCGCACCATAGACGGGGCTGTAGAGGAGCCGGTCTGGCAATTTTGTGGGGGATGTTTCTGGCTGAATTACGCCTTTGGGCATCTGTGGTTTCCTCTTGGATACAGAGGACTCAGCGTGGGTTGTCGTTTATTTTCATGTCATGGTTTACACTAAAAAGGTTTCTGTTTTCTTGTTGGGCACAGAACGGCCCCGGATCACATCCGAGCCCCAGGATGCAGACGTGACCTCGGGGAACACCGTGTACTTCACTTGCCGAGCCGAAGGCAACCCCAAGCCTGAGATCATCTGGCTGCGAAACAAGTGAGTTGGGGCCAAACAGAAATGTCCCCCACGCATCTCTCCGAGTTACACCTGGACACCCAAACCGAACCTCACTCCCCACCGAGGCCCACGTCCGCTCTTCCCCCACCACGTAGGGAAAAGTACCCGGGATGAAATATTTCTGCTCTTTTCCGGTCTTACATGGCAGGGGGTGTGACGACGTTTCTGCCAGGCTCGGGCCCCTTCCCCACTCTCTCCTGGGCAGCACAGGGGTGCCCTGGCCGGGCAACGCGTCACTGCAGCCCTGCCCAGTGGGAGGGAGGGAGAGCGTGCTGGTTGTTCTCTCCCTGCCCACTGACCTCTGGCAGCAGCCTGTTTGCTCTGGTCACTGTTGTTGGCAGCCTTGACCTGGGGCATTGTAACCAACCCGAGTGGGTGTGGGAGGGGCCCTGACCTCTGCCGGGACGGCGTCTTCAGGAGACGAACGCCATGCAGCTGCTGACACAAGTTTGCTCAGCTCCCGTGTGGATCTAACTTGTCTCCCAAACAAAGAAAGTCTCCCCTTGGGTCCACAAACATGGTGTGGGCCTATTGAGGCTAAGACGGTCCCGGCTCCTGGCTGTCAGGGCGACAGAAGGAAGTCCTACCGCTGACCATCACATGTGTTCCGGCAGCAAGCCGCACCTGTGATCCCAGGTGCGGGGAGCACCCCTGCCCCGCTCAGGTTTGCGAGCTGGGGCCGTGTTGGTGAAGGAGTAATGGAGTCTACGGGGAGAGATGCGAGGTGGGAGGACGTGAAAGGCGTGCAAGGGGGGTGTGTGGGGCAGGACCCATGGTGCAGGGGCAGAGAGGCCTAGGTGGGAATGAGGTTAGATTGCCGGAAGGCACCTGGGGTCCAATCACTGAGGGTCCTGAGTTGGAGTGGAGCACTTTCAAAGTAACCTTCTGAAAGGAGTCCTTAAAAGAAAATCCTGAAGTAAAGCCACCATGTCCTGGCTTCTCCCATCTGCCTGCGTGAGGACAGCTTCTGAAGGAGCTCCTCCTGCCGGCCCAGCCCCAGCGCTCGTGCGCTGCTGCTCTCTGGCCATGTTTAGTCATGAGGGAGCAAGAGGGATGCGTCTGAGATGTGAGCCCTGTGATACTCGGGCAGATAGATGAGGCACACACTGAGTCATTGTTCCAGACTCCAGAGGCAGACCGGGCTGGGCTTGGCTCTCGGGCAAGGCGGTGTTTATGGAAGAGATGGACGGGAGCAGGGAACTGGCTGTCCCCACTTGTCACGGACAGAATGGGAAGATGTGTCCATGCTGAAGAGGACATGGGAGGTTGTTCCAGCTCTAGATTTTGTTATCCTCATGACTGAAAGGTCATGTTGACCTCGGCTGCAGTGCCGGACAAGGAGCCTGTAAGGTGCCGTCACTCTGTTCACAGTTCTTGTCTTGGATGACTCCCAAGTAGATGAGATTTAAAATCCAGAGAACACTGGAGGAATTCTGCAGTATATTATGTTGTGTGCATGTAAAAGTCAGGGAAGCATAAATTTGGCCCCAGTCCATCACACCTACATTGAATATATGAAAAAATTGATGCCCAAAGTTGAAATCTCACAGCTAAATATGGCAGAGCTAGAGCCGAAGTCCTGAGGCTTGGTGACCTGTGCTGGGTTCTGCCCTCCACCAGCTGGAGTCTCACCTGCTGGCCTCACCTGCCTGCCAGCTGGCCTTACCTAACATCCAGAATCACCTGCAGGCCAGCCTCACCTGCTGGCTCGCTATGTTTCTGGGCAGGGGATTGGGCCACATCAGAGAGAGTCTTATTTATCGGGCCTAAGCTGACATTGCTTCCGTCTAGCAAGCCCGGTGAGTAAGGACAGATTGCAGGTTAGGGAATTGGTGCCAGGCAGAGGAGAGCATGAGGAAGATTTGGGAGAAGGTGGGTGTTGGTCTTTTGAGAGCATCCCTGATGGTTTGGCAGCACGCTGGCAGGTTTCTGAGGGCGGTCGTGGGAAAGTGCTTTTGCACAGTGCGGGGGCTGCTCCTCCTGCATGAACGACCCAGCATGGTCCAGGCTCCACACATTCCTTAGGAAACTCGCATGGAAGATGATGAATCTCGTGCACTAAGGTAGTGAGTTTCTGTTTCACAGAGGCCTTGTCTGTCTTGATGATCTGGAAGCAGGAGTTCTCGTAGGCCCATCTGCATTCTCAGAGGGCTCCGTGCCTGGCTGTTCTTACTCAGGCCTCACACTTGCCATAGACTGTGATCTCAGTGGCATCCCATGTCACCTCTCTCCCCTTCACCTGCTTCTGTATAAGGGGAACTAAAGCGAAGTTACGGGTGGGTGAGGGTGAGAGGCAGCAGGACTGAGCATTGGGGTAAAGGTGTTGCAGCTTTCCTTGGCTGCCCGAAGTGTGTGGGATGCAGCATGGCCCCAGGGGAGGTCATTGCTGCCCGAGGACTGACCGAGCCATGTGAAGGTGAGGTCACCCGTGTCCTGGCCTGTTCATGGCACAGCTCCACAGGCTCCTCCCAGATCCCAGAGGGAGGTCAGCTAGCAGCTTGCAGGCACTGTTTGTTAAAATACAGATAGAGAGGCCTGGCACACTCCTGCAGTCCCAGCACTTTCAGAGCCAGAGGCAGGAGGAGTGCTTGAGCCCAGGAGGCTGAGGCTGCAGTGAGCCATGGTTATACCACTGCACTCCAGCCTGGGCCACAGAGCGAGACTCTGTCTCTAAAATAAAAAGATAAAATACACGTAGGTATATCTTCGGCTTTTAGTAATGTAAAAATGTTTCTACCCTTTTTAGTTAATTCACCAGAAACAAAAGAAAACGTTTCCTTGGAATTTTTTTCCATTTTGTTCATTGCTTTTTCTCCTTTGGAATTAGGAACACTTTAAAACATGTAGCTAGATTGAACACGTGAATACTAAGGATAAGTGAGTGAATGAGATGTGCGAATACACGGTCCCCTTTTCAGAATTGCCTGTTAGGTCAGGGGCTGCCAGGAAGGAGGAGCCCCTGGAAGGTGAGCTGTTGCTCGCACGAGCTCTGACACGCCTGCTGCAAGACTGGAAACCCCTGTGCTGGGGATGGGTGAGGTACGTCTTTGTGCTTTCAGCAGCTTGATCAGACCAAACTTCTGTCTTTGTAGTAACGAGCTGAGCATGAAGGCAGATTCCCGCCTCAACTTGCTGGACGATGGGACCCTGATGATCCAGAACACACAGGAGACGGACCAGGGTATCTACCAGTGCATGGCAAAGAACGTGGCCGGAGAGGTGAAGACGCAAGAGGTGACCCTCAGGTACTTCGGGTCTCCAGGTATGTGGCGGGCATTTCACACCTGGGTTCCGCCCGGAATTGTCGTGCCTCAGTATCTGCCTTCTTCTTTCCTTGCACCCCAACTCAGTAAAATAAGAATGAACATTGAAGTCTGAAGTTGAAGCTGCAATACAGGGTTGGCTCACAGAGCTTTCGCAGCGCAGGGTCGTAGATGATCCCTGAGCGGTGCTGTGGTCCCCAGTTAGCCCCTCATGTGGGGACACACTCGTAGTCCACACAGCCGGGGCAGTCCATGCTGTGAGCCCAGCCCATGGAGAGAGGGCCTTGGGAACCTGGAGAGACTGCCACCCCCTGACCCACCGACCCCACCACCCAGGCGCCCTCTGAAGGGACAACTACTCAGGCACAGCTGGCTGTTGCCATGTGGTAACAAGGTCTCTATTTTGCAAAGGGCTTGGATTATGTAAAAAGAACCACAATTCTAGATTTTTATCCAATATTTTCATGTTTAAGATAATGGCACCTAAATTTAAAACATTTAAAAACTGGTCTCAGCCACATCAAGTCCAGCTGTGGCCTCTCATCCATCTGGGTCCCACCAGGTTGCAAACTCTGCTCTGATCCACCTGTGTTATCTGTGGCCATTGCTCAGAAGAGGAGCTGGGCCCTTGCAGAACAGCGGAGTGAGGCGTTGGGTGTACCCCACGGCTCTGGGAAACGATGCGGATCCCTTCACGCCTCTGGACAGGTCTGCCTGTCCTCCTGTGTGGAAGCCAGTAGAGTCGGAGCCATTACCCAGGGAGGCTGCAGGTGTAACTTCCTCTCTGAAACCTTCTGGCTTCCTTTAGCTTCAGCCACAAATCACACCAGGGTCGCTGTTTCCCTGGTATTTTGTATTTCAGGCCATTATGGTTATAAAACCTTTTGTTTGGCAATGTAAGTGGTTTTGGTGTTTCTTACTTAAATGCCTGCTCCTTAATTGGCCTAATGTCTGCATCACCTGGTACGTCCCAGCATGGACACAATCAACAGGTACCGATGGCTGAGAATTCCTGGCTCTCACATTTCTGTTCAAAGGAAAGCCCGATGATATAGTACTGCAGAATCAAAGCCCTTAATCAAACAACGTTCCACATGTTCAGCACAAGGCACTCAGCATCTTTCCGAAGTCAGTGCTGTGGGCCTGTGCAGAGAAGCGAAGACACAGCTGCTGCTCCCAGAAGGAGCCTGGGCTCTGTTTTTAAGGCATTAGAAAATCCACAAAATAGGGACAAAAAGTTACGTAGTACTGTTAGGTATGTGTTACAGACAAAGGAGAATAACCATGGATTATGAGTAATGAACTACTTAGGAGAGTTACTGTGCACGGTAGGTGGATCGATTCCTGGACAGGAATATTTAGCCAGCTCTTTATGGCTCGAGAGTTCCAAATTTCGCTCCTTTTGATCTGAATTCTTGGGTCTTTCTCAGGAATAACAGCCCTATGTAGTGTACTAGTCTGAACATGTGGGTGTAGCTCCCTCAGATACAGGTGAAGGGCCTCCCGCCATCCAGTGCACAGGGAGTTACTGCAGCATGAGGGAACCAGCCCTGAGAAGCCCAGAGGCCTAGGCCAGGCTGACACACGACAGCCTGCGGTCCACACCTGCCTGCTGCCTGCTTTTCCTAAGGTGTATGAACGAAGAATACTTCTCTACAATTTTAAATGATCAAAACTTTTAAAAGAACAGTATCTTATGACGACGTGACAGCTAGAAGAAATTCAAGTGTCACTGTCTATGATTAACTTTTCTTGGAGCATGACCACACTCATTCTTTTGCACAATGTCTATGGCTGCTTGTATGCTACCATGGCAGAGTTGAGGAGTAGCAACAAAACCTGCGTGGCCTTCAGAACTTAAAACAGGAGCAGTCTGGCCCTTTACAGAAAAAAAATGGCCAACTGCTGTTGCAGACTATGGTAATAATGTATAGTAATAGGAATAGAGTGACGTGTAGGTCTCCGTGGGCATAAAGGGGCATATTGCACCCATTATCCTGAAGCTCTGTGATTAGGGCCATATGAAAAGTTTGTAGTTTTTATCTTTCTGATGAATTACATTTTTGATCAATAACACTTCTATCAGTGCTTTTTGCTTCAAGGTAAATTTGTTGTAAGATACGTAAAAGTAGCCTCTACTTGATCTGTATCGTCAGGTGTATCTTTTCCCACCATTTTTCTCTGAGCCTTTCCACGTACACATGTTTGAGATGTTTACTATAAATAACACAGAGCTAGAAATTTTTTAAAAATCCTAAGTTTTCCTTAAAGTTAATCCATGTAAATATGTTTATTGTAGTTAACAATGTGAGATTTATAAATTCTACCTCTTATTTTGAACTGTTTGTCCAAACTTTTCTATGTTTTTTGCTTTAGTTGGAAATAATTATTTTTCGTATTTGCTTGCCACCACCAGTTTGGACACTATATGCCCATTTCTGTTCTTTTAGTGGTTAGCCTAGAAAATTTTAAATGCATTCTTAAATCGCCAAAGCCTAAAGTTAGTATAACCTTCCTCTCTAACATGTGTTCATCCTGCTGAGTTGACATGCTTAGTTCTGTTTTTTTTTTTTTTGTCTTTTTGAGACGGAGTCTCGCTCTGTTGCCCAGGCTGGAGTGCAGTGGCCGGACCTCAGCTCACTGCAAACTCCGCCTCCCGGGTTCACGCCATTCTCCTGCCTCAGCCTCCTGAGTAACTGGGACTACAGGCGGCCGCCACCTCGACCGGCTAGTTTTTTTTGTATTTTTTAGTAGAGATGGGGTTTCACCATGTTAGCCAGGATGGTCTCGATCTTCTGACCTCGTGATCCACCTGTCTCGGCCTCCCAAAGTGCTGAAAGTGCTGGGATTACAGGCTTGAGCCACCACGCCCGGCCTTGTTTTTTTTTTTTTTTAACCTATAAACATTTTTATTTTGTTCTTCCAGTGTTTGTCTGGATGCATCCACGTGGTTCCCACTTCCTGTGTCCTTCCTTTGTTTATCTCAGCTCTTCTGTCGGGGATCACCTTCCTTCTGCCTGATGTGGGGGGAGCTGGGCAGCAAGCTCATGTGAGGACCAGGTTTTGGTGAACAACACTTAAATGACGTTTGTTTATCTGTTGTACTGGGCGTCGTTCCCTGGGTGGGGCAGGCAGGTTTTGAAGTTAGTTCTTTCTCATGCGGAGGGCACAGCACTGCGGGGATGCAGCTGTTCAGTTTTCTGTCGAACTTCTCTTTGTGGGCCTCTGTGGATCTGTGTCTTGTCTTCTGTATCGCATGAGGCTCTTTAAGGCTCAATTTAAGTTATAAGGGTCTGCGAATGCCCTCAAGGCCAACTTTGACTTTGGTGTTCCTCCTTCTGTGAGTAACTTCATGGTTTCCAATTTGTTATTCTGATAGAAATGCTAATATTAAATGTCATTTCTGTATTTTTTGTAATTTATACTTAAATATTTGACTAACACAGCTTACATATTAACATATATAAAAAGGTAGAAAGTCATCCTCCTGGCTCTTTTCGTCATGCACTCAATTTCTCTTCCCTTCCCCTCTTCCCAAAATGCTTAGTGGTTTCTTCCCTGTGTGTATACAAAAAAAAGTAAGCATATTTGAGGCAAGTGATTTTTCTTAGATGATAGCTTAGAAATCTTTCTCGTCTTTCACTTTTGATACATCAGTTTTCTTTCTTTCTTTCTGTAGCTGCATAGAATTCCATGATCTAAATGCACCCTGAATTTATTTAACAAGTTCCCTTTTGGAGTGAAGTTAGATTTTTTTCCAAATCTTTAGCTATCACAGTTCTGTGTTCTTTATTCAAAAGCCTTTGGGCCAGATGTCTTTCGATATTCAGAAACTTGGGGAAACTTTTGGAAGGGTAGCATCGTGTAAAATCCACATACCAATTCAGACGGTCAGCAGAGTCTGGGATAGTACCCTGTAATCAATGTATTAATATCCTATAGCAAACTGCATGGATATTCACAGAAAGTAGAATAAAGGCTATAAGTAGCCTCATGCTAGATAGATCAAGTTTTCCAAACAAATAAGTTATGAAAAAATAATGATTTTTGGAGTTTTCTGAATTTTAGCATGGTGGATAAGGATGGTTGACCTGAACAAACAACAGGGCAAAAGGAAAACAAACACAAATTTATTATTTATTTATTTATTTAGACAGAGTCTCGCTCTTGGCCAGCCTGGAGTGCAGTGGTGAGATCTCAGCTCACTGCAACCTCTGACTCCCTGGTTCAAGTGATTCTCCTGCCTCAGCCTGCCGCGTAGCTGGGACTACAGGTGCGCACCACCATACTGGCTAATTTTTGTATTTTTAGTAGAGGCAGGGTTTTGCCATGTTGGCCAGGCTGGTCTCGAACTCCTGACCTCAGGTGATCTGCCCACCTCAGCCTCTCAAAGTGCTGGGATTACAGGCATGAGCCACCACGTCTGGCCCAAACAAAAATTTATTTGGACATAGGACATTTTATGTGCTTGTAAAAATAGCTATGGATTAAGTTTCTAGCAGAATATATGTATTTTTTAAATTTTACTTGAAGTTCTGGGATATATGTGCTGAATGTGCAGGTATGTTACACGGATATACATGTGCCGTGGTGGTTTGCTGCACCCATCAACCTGTCGTCTAGGTTTTAAGCCCCACATGCATTAGATATTTGTCCTAATGCTCTCTGTCCCCTTTCCCCCAAACCCCCGACAGGCCCCCGTGTGTGATGTTCCCCTCCCTGTGTCCATGTGTTCTCACTGTTTAGCTCTCACTTCTGAATGGGAACATGCAGTGTTTGGTTTTCTGTCCCTGTGTTAGTTTGCTGAGGATGATGGTTTCCAGCTTTATCCATGTCCCTGCAAAGGACATGAATTCATTCTTTTTGATGGCTACATAGTATTCTATGGTCTGTATGTGCTACATTTTCTTTATCCAGTCTATCACTGATGGGCATTTGGATTGGTTGCAAGTCTTTGCTATTGTAAATAGTGCTACAGTAAACATATGTGTGCATGTGTCTTTAGAGTAGAATGATTTATAATCCTTTGGTTGTCTACCCAATAATGGGATCGCTGGGTCAAATTATTTTTCTTGTTCTAGATCCTTGAGGAATCGCCACACTGTCTTCCACAATGGTTGAACTAATTTACAATCCCAGCAACAGCGTAAAAACATTCCTATTTCTCTGCATCCTTGCTAGCATCTGTTGTTTCCAGACTTTTTAATGATTGCCGTTCTAACTGGCATGAGATGGTATCTCATTGTGGTTTTGATTTGCATTTCTCTGATGACGAGTGATGATGAGCTTTTTTTTCATGTTTCTTGGCCACATAAGTTTCTTTTGAGAAGTGTCTGTTCATATCCTTAACCCACTTTTAGATGGGGTTATTTGTTTTTTTTCTTGTAAATTTGTTTAAGTTCCTTGTAGATTCTGGATATTAGACCTTTGTCAGATGGATAGATTGCAAAAATTTTCTCGCATTCTATAGGTTGCCTGTTCACTCTGACGATAGTTTCTTTTCTTGGGCAGAAGCTCTTTAGTGTAATTAGATTCCATTTGTCACTTTTGGCTTCTGTTGCAATTGCTTTTGGTGTTTTAGTCACAAAGTCTTTGCCCGTGCCTATGTCCTGAATGTTATTGCCTAGGTTTTCTTCTAGGGTTTTTATGGTTTTAGGTTTTATGTTTAAGACTTTAACCCATCTTTGAGTTAATTTTTGTATAAGGTGTAAGGAAGGGGTCCAGTTTCTGTTTTCTGCATATGGCTAGCCAGTTTTCCCAGCACCATGTATTAAATAGGGAATCCTTTCCCCATTGCTTGTTTTTGTCAGGTTTGTCAAAGATCAGATGGTTGTAGATGTGTGGTGTTATTTCTGAGGCCTCTGTTCTGTTCTATTGGTCTGTGTATCTGTTTTGGTACCACTGTCATGTTGTTTTGGTTACTGTAGCCTTGTAGTATAGTTTGAAGTCAGGTAGTGTGATGCCTCCAGCTTTGTTCTTTTTGTTTAGGATTGTTTTGGCTATATGGGCTCCTTTTTGGTCCATATGAAATTTAAAGCAGTTTTTCTAGTTCTGTGAGGAAAGTCAATGGTAGCTTGATAGGAATAGCATAGAATCTATAAATTACTTTGGGCAGTATGGCCATTTTCACAATATTGATTCTTCCTATCCAAGAGCATGGAATGTTTTTCTATTTGTTTGTATCCTCTCTTATTTCCTTGAGCAGTGGTTTCTAGTTCTCCTTAAAGAGGTCCTTCATGCCCCTTGTAAGTTGTATTCCTAGGTATTTTATTTTCTCTGTAGCAATTGTGAATGGGAGTTCACTCATGATTTAGCTCTCTGCTTGTCTATTGTTGGTGTAGAGGAATGCTTGGGATTTTTGCACACTGATTTTGTGCCCTGAGACTTTGCTGAAGTTATTTGTAAGCTTAAGGAGTTTTGGGGCTGAGATGTTGGGGTTTTCTAAATATACAATCATGTCGTCTGCAAACAGAGGCAGTTTGAGTTCCTCTCTTCCTATTTGAATACCCTCTTGGGAGGGTGTATATGTCCAGGAATTTACCCATTTCTTCTAGATTTTCTAGTTTATTTGTGTAGAGCCGTTTATAGTAATCTCTGATAGTAGTTTGTATTTCTTTGCGGTCAGGGGTGATGTCCCCTTTATCATTTTTTATCCTGTTTGATTCTTCTCTCTTTTCTTGTTTATTAGCCTGGCTAGCAGTCTATCTAATCTGCTTGTCAAACAGATTAACAAAATATGTATTTTGTTAATGTTTTCAAATTAATCCAGCTCCTGGATTCATTTATTTTTTTTTTGAAGGGTTTTTCGTGTCTCTGTCTCCTTCACTTATGCTCTAATCTTAGTTATTTCTTGTCTTCTGCTAGCTTTTGTTTAGCCGGGTAATTTCTGGGCAGTAGAGTGTGCACATATTCAGGGCTGGTGTGCATGGCCACGTCTCTGCAGGTGGGCTGGGCCAGGGCGTGTTCCCACTACCAGCGTGGGAGAGTTCTGTTTGCACACAAACTCACGCATGAAACACATTCGTAATTGTAGGGCTTTTTTCTGGATTTAAATTTGAAAAATATTATTTCTTGCTTACTTTTAATTTGCACTTTTTATGAGTAAATTTGATATTTTTGTATGCTCTAAATATACTTCACTAACAATAATTTGTGCCAGTAGGAACTACTAGCAAGGTCTAACAAGACTGACATAATGTATTTTATTAGAAATAAGCATCCTCCGTGGAGTTCAGCGCATGTTTTAAGAAAAAGCCCTTCCTCGTTAGCTCTTCCTAACCATCCCTGGTTGCTCACTTCGCTCAGGTGGCCTGAATTGGTTTGACCCGAGGCTGTGAACCATTTTTATTGTCTGCACATTTCTTTAAAAAGAAAATATGCAGTTACATTGTGTTTGTTTTGCCCTGTTTTGGTGGTAAAAAGAATTAATAGCCTGATATAGGAAAAATCAAGCAAAAACCATGTCAAACCGGGAGAAATTAATTGAGAATTTCTGTTTAATTGTGACAGCTCGACCCACTTTTGTAATCCAGCCACAGAATACAGAGGTGCTGGTTGGGGAGAGCGTCACGCTGGAGTGCAGCGCCACAGGCCACCCCCCGCCGCGAATCTCCTGGACGAGAGGTGACCGCACACCCTTGCCCGTCGACCCGCGAGTGAGCATCACGGCTTCTGGAGGGCTTTACATACAGAACGTCGTCCAGGAGGACAGCGGAGAGTACGCGTGCTCTGCGACCAACAGCCTTGACAGCGTCCATGCCACTGCATTCATCATCGTCCAGGGTGGGTATCCATCCTCTGTGCCAGAGCCCGGGCTCAGCCCGTTCCTCCCCGCTCCACCAGTTCGCACTCGTACCCACCAACGCTCCATAGACTCTCTGCCCTGTCCACTGCACTCGGTTTATTTTTATCCATTACACCCCCTTGGACTACCTACAGACGATCGCCATTTGTAGATTTTTGGATCAGAAGGCTCAGTAGGACGGGCTGTGTGTGCTGGCTGTGGTGTCTCTGTACCTCCAGCACCTGGCCAGCAGGAGTGTCTGTCGGATAAGTGAGTGTGTGTGTGTTTGTGTGTGTGTGTGCGTGCATGCGTGCACATGTGCAGTAAGGTGGTTGATACACCTTGCAGACAGCTTTGAATCCTTCCTTAAGATCAGTTTTGGATGTAGTCTCCTGGGAGTATTCATCGTTTTACACCTTCTGCCATGTATTTCTGCATTGCTTAATGGACTGTAAAATGAGTTGTTCTTGTGAAGTGAGACTGTGTTGGAAAGCATTCAGACAATACAGAAGTGCAAAAGATAAATTATTAGAGATGATATTAGAGATAGAAAAATCACTTCCTTCTGCCAGCCTCTCTTCAACCCTTTCCTGTCTCACTGGCAATCTGTCGAGAATCTTTCTGGTTTTCTTTGCACGTGCAGCAATGCAGCCGTGTTACATGGATTAACTTTTTTTGTGGCTGTTACTTGTATAGAAATGGAATCATACCAGACAATACTGTTCTGTAAATTATGTTTTTCATCCATTGATAATAACCACTATCATCGCACACAGCTATACCAGATGGCATTTTTTTAAGCATTTGCAAATACTAGTTTAGGGTGAGGATTGAGAGGAATCGTCGTAAGTCGGCCTGGTGTCCACAAGCTTCAGTGTGGCCTCATCTGTGCCCTGTGTGCATTGCAGCTGACAGTGTGGTTGAACAGTCTTTGTGTGCTTTCCAGGGTGATGCTGAGAACTCACCCGTCCTTCATCTTCTTTCTGTTTCGCTCCCGTCTTCTCCTGTGCCCTCTGCCTCTTTCTGACTCTTCGTTGTAGACATCGCTCCTAACCGTCAGGTGTCTGCCAAGACTGTGGCCATTTTCCTGGTGGCGTTTTTACCCCGTGCTGCTTTTTACATGTCCTGTTTTGAATGCTTTCTCTCCGGAAGCTCTTCCTCAGTTCACTGTGACGCCTCAGGACAGAGTCGTCATCGAGGGCCAGACCGTGGATTTCCAGTGTGAAGCCAAGGGCAACCCGCCGCCCGTCATTGCCTGGACCAAGGGAGGTAAGAGCCAGGCCCCAGGCCTTTGCCTGCTCCCTCCGCAGCCACAGACACAGGAAGCACACTTTTCCACCGTGCCCAGGCAACCCCCAGTGTGTTCTGGACAGGGCTGAGCTGGGACTGGATTCCACAGGACCAAGGCGCTGGGAAGCGCAGAGGTGTCTCACCCCCTGCAGCTTCCTGTCCATGCATGGCTGTCCCTCATGGACATCACGGCAGGAAACTCTAAGAAGCTCTGTCATTACAGAAGAGACTTGGGTTCCTGCCTTTGACTCCCTCACACCTGCCTTGTTTCAGATAGTCTCTAGGTCGTGCTTTTAAGTAGCATCTTGAAGGAATCTATTTGCATGGAGGATAGAATTTTCTGGAAACAGTCACGGACTATATTGAAACAGACAAACAGCTTTTGCTCTGACTTTGCTTCCCAGAGCCCTCACTGTCACCTCCCCGTTCAGCGTCGTGACGTTTCATCACATTCTTTGCCTACAGTCCCAGCCCCCTTCCTTCAATGGGAAAGTCACTGGGCACGTTACTGCGTAAAGGCACAGCCTGGGTGGGGGTTGGGATGAGGGCAGGAGCTGAAACTGCTGGAGAAGGAGCTACGCAGACCTCCTGGTTCCTGTCCTGGGATGCAGGCAGTGGCCCTGAGACCTCCTGTCTGCTCCAGCTTGCACCAAATGGCCAGCCCGTCCCTTCATCCCTCTGAGGGCCCCCACCCGGGAGTCTTTGGGGAGGAGGCCTGTGCCTGCATCACACGCCCTGGACTTCCCTTTTCTCAGGCAGTTATGGGCAGAACAGAAGAGACTTATCCCCAAAAGGAACGTGCTGGGGCCTCACTTGACTCTTCATCATCTCCAGCACTCGGTCCTCTGCCTGGTTCTCCCAGCCGGCCATCCACCCCCTCAGATCCCCCGAGTACCCACATCTTCCTGGCTCCCTGTGTAATGCTTTTCCCTCTGTTCTCTGCCCCTGTCAACCCCTCTCTCTGAGTTACGGGTATGGGGACATTCAGGTATCACCATGGTGTCTGCTGGGGAGTCAAAGATTTGCTTATGCAGGGCCAAGCCAAATTATTCGGCGCCCCGACCCAGGTGGAGACAAGCTTCTGTGATGCTGTCCGTTTGAGAGCAGGAGTTCTCCATACGTCCGAGTGTCCGGTGTAATGGACCCGTGCCGTTGCAGGGAGCCAGCTCTCCGTGGACCGGCGGCACCTGGTCCTGTCATCGGGAACGCTTAGAATCTCCGGGGTTGCCCTCCACGACCAGGGCCAGTACGAATGCCAGGCTGTCAACATCATCGGCTCCCAGAAGGTCGTGGCCCACCTGACTGTGCAGCCCAGAGGTAGGTGCCAGGAGGTTGTGGACTGAATAGATTTTCTCAGATCGGTTATCAGGAAACACAGATTCCACAGCTGACCTTAGTATTATTCTTCGTTATAAAGCGTTGGCTCTTCTCTCTGCGTTTTATGCACCGTCATTGTGCTTATGCCCCCAAGGTGTCTGCATAGTAGCTCATTCAGTCTCTGTCCCTTTAGCTGGTGAAAACATTTGCTTATTTTTCAGTGATGGTTGTTTTGAACTTGGATAAGATTGACTTGTTAAAGTCTATTTGGTTTTTTCCCTTGGTTAATTAAGATTATTTTAGAAAACGGTTGTTTCGAACTGCCCTTTCCGGGGTGGTTATTTAAGGAACATAGTCTAATCAAGTCCGCTCCCAAGGCACGGACCCCAGATGATGGGTCACGAGGGCCAAATCTGGTTGCTCTCCCGTCTCCCGCTCATCCTTGGACCCCGGCCTTCCTCTTGTCCTTTTTGGATGTTGCCTTTGCCTGTTCTCTGCAATGAGAAGGATCCCTGCAACCTCATATCCCTGCTGACAGAGTCAGCGTAGCGCTGATTGTGGCCTCTGCAAGAGCGAAGGCCCCTGACCCAGCCCCCGTGTTGCAGGCGTCCTGGGCTAACTCCGGTGTTAGCATGAGTGGCCCCCAGAGCGGAGCAGTCCAGGTGGCCACAGTCCCTGAGCTTGTCATGGAGACCGTGGGGAGTGGGGCAGAGATGACGTGCGGGGAGGATAGGGCTGGATTTCCTTGTGTCCCTTTTGGGGATGTTCTGAGACGCTGCGGACTTCTGGAAGGGGCTTCCCTCGGCCCGTCATCAGCAGGCTGTTGACGACGGACCCGTCGGATTGGCTCTGTGTTTCTTGGGTTTGCCCTTTGCGTCCCTGACCTAGCGGGACTCTGGGTGCCTGTGTAGAGAATGCGGGGGTGGGATTTCTGAGCGGCCCCCCAGATCCCCACAGTCAGCCACGCTCCTGCTCTTTGGGAGGAGGAAGCTCCCCTCTGTTTCCTTCTCCGAGAGTTGGGCTCTCCCCAGAGCTCGTTGTCCTCCGTGGGCCCTGCGGCACAGCATATGCCTGAGACTGCCCCGCCATCGGTGAGGGGCGGGGGCTGGAGGACATGGCCGCCCGCCCGTCCTGGACCCTGCGGCTCTTTGTCTCTGAGCAGGGAAGTCACTGGTTACACTTTGCTCTCCTTGCCCTGGGAGACAGGGAGGCGGGCAGATCTTCCCTGGGACCTTTCAGGCTCCCCCGCCCTGTGCAGAGGCCGCTGGGAGGCAGGGAAAGGGCCCGTTCTGAAACTGACTGTGAGCTGCCAGCATCCCTGGGTGGGCCTGATGGAGGGCAGGGGATTTTGTTCTTCTGAAGTTTTCTGATGTCATTGACTCGTTTTCCTGGATTATCTACATCTGCCTTCCAGTCACCCCAGTGTTTGCCAGCATTCCCAGCGACACAACGGTGGAGGTGGGCGCCAATGTGCAGCTCCCATGCAGCTCCCAGGGCGAGCCCGAGCCAGCCATCACCTGGAACAAGGTAGGTGGGCCGGTGCCCGAGCCAGCCACCACCCAGATACAAGGTAGACGGGCTGGCGCCCACACCACCCACCACCTGGAACAAGGTAGGCAGGGCAGTGCCCACGCCCCAGCCTCCCCTCTGCTGTGGGGTGTGATGGGCTGGACAGCTGCTGCCTGCCCACTTCCTCTACAGACTTTCTGTAGCAGAAAGAAAAACATTCAGATCGTAAGCCTTGAGGTTTCTCGGGGCATCCTTACTAATAAGAACAAAACAAACTTGGAGCATTCCATTTTTTTAATCTTTTCCGTAACAAAAGCAAAGAATAACTGTCTTACAGAACTGTGGTCTCATCATCAATAAGGAAGGGTTTACATTGTTATTTCATTTCTTTGCTGTTTTTATTAAGCCCAATAGGAAAATGTGGGCAGCACTCACACACCACGACCCGTGTTTCTGTGAAATCCCTCCCGGGAGCACAGGGCCGGCCGCACTGGTTCGCACAGAAGGAGATGGTCCCATCCTCCACCGCATCCCTGCACTACCCTGTGAATCTCTGCGTCCTTTCCTTCCTCGCCGCACACACTCCAGGCATCTGCTCTTGCTCCTGCCTCAGCTGGGAGGTCACCTGTCCCTCTGTCTGCCTCTGAGTCCTTCTTTGCCCTTGGACCAATGCCCTCTCTTTCTGAGACACTCCTAGGTCTCTTTGTAGGGCCCCCCACCATGGCGGGTGTCTAAGGGAGTCATCATTGGTGCCACTTCTCCTCGTTCTGGAAAATCATCCTTGCCTCAAGCTATCAAGCTCTGTTCTCCCGAAGAATGAGATGTGGAAAGAGTTTATCTCGCCAGCTTGGCATTGGAAGAACTGACCATGTCTCCTTCCCTTCCCAGGCCTGGATGGGTCCGAGCACAGCCTAGGAGCTTCTCCATTTGCAAATCCTAACAAATGTCTCCCCTCATCCATCCCTAGGTCAGACAACTGCTGCTTTGTAGTCTTACTTCTATTACTGTTTTCATTCTGTTTTGCTCCAGGATGGGGTTCAGGTGACAGAAAGCGGAAAATTTCACATCAGCCCTGAAGGATTCTTGACCATCAATGACGTTGGCCCTGCAGACGCAGGCCGCTATGAGTGTGTAGCCCGGAACACCATTGGGTCGGCCTCGGTGAGCATGGTGCTCAGTGTGAACGGTAAGATGCTACATGCCCACATCTACCCACATGGTATCCACAAAGAAAGCCCACAGGCCCCTAGTGCAGTCCCAGGCCAGTTGGCTTAGGCTGTTCAGAATTATTCAGAAGACAGACCACCTGTGATTCCCAGGTGGGGACACTCTCCTGGTGCATGGCCAGGCTGTTCGCCAGCCCTTCCCCTCTACTCAGGCACCTGCAGGCCCTGCAGCCCATCCACTGGGCAGAGCTTTGTCCTGCAGCCCGTCCACTGGGCAACGTCTTACCCTGCAGCCCGTCCACTGGGCAGAGCTTTGCTCTCGGGTCTTCCGCATCTGTCCAGAAATGACCAGGTGTAATTTACAGTTATAATTTGGCAAATGTGGTTGCTTGATGAGATTCCGATTCCTTAGCTGCGGCGTCTCTCTCCTTGGGCTGTGGCCAGGAATGCTCCGGAAGCTTCTTTCAGTGGGAACCTCTATGTACTTGTAGGCAGCCTTACCTAGATCCAGTCAGTGGTCCTAGAGCCGTCCTGACTCCACGCCTGCATCTGCCGGTTTGCATCCTGTTCCCCCCACTGCTTCCATCCCACTCACCGCGAGGCCCTTGGCAACCTTGTCCGGGTTCTTATAACAGAGGCCCGGGTTGCCCTGGCCCCTCTTTCTCAACCCACAGACCCAGTGATGCCCGTCATGTGTCCCTGACCCTTCTCCGTGTCTCCTGTGGCCACCAGGGTGACACTCACACCCTTTAGCTTTGCATGGAGTCTTTATGATGTGACCCAGACCTGCATCTCATCAGTGGTGTGTTCCCACTCCAACTCTGTCCCCCTAGAGTCAACAGCACCCTGAGAACGCGCACAAACCCCGCTTCACGGGGCAAAGGACGCTCTGGCCATCACCCTACTCCCCACGGGCGCTGGCCCTCCCCCGGGCCTCCACTGTGACTCTAGTTTTGCCTTTTCCACTCTCCTTGTGACTGATCCGCCTTCTCCATGGGACTTGTTAACAGACAAGAAGAGTGACCCCCACTCGGTGCCGTGAACATGGCAGACATAAATGTGAACCATAATGGAATTCCTCAAAGACTTTTCAGAATTATTTAGCAAAAGTCTTAAGTGACCTTATTTTCCCATTATATGTAGAGTGTGAAATGTAAAGTTGATGTAAAATTAAGTGTAAAATTAAGTTGATGAAACTTAAAAACTGGTGGATTATTTTAAATTAATACTTGTTTTTTGCTTGAAAAATGCCACCTTAACATGAATTAACTACATCTGAAATTTAATCTTCCACCCGTAATTCCATCCCCCAAAAATACCATCATCAATATTATGGTTGGATTCCTTTTGTTTTTATAAAAAGGTAGATAAAGAAATGCTTTTGGATTACTTTTCTGTGATCATTGCTTATAGAAAAACAAATTCCGCTTAAATCATTAATAAGAATGAAATATTAGAGTCATAAAATTATGTAAAATTGTATGACTCATCTACCTATTGGCATAAAAATATTGCATTCCAAAAATTAGTAAATTTGGGCTCTGAGATACACACAAAAGTAAGGTTTCTGCCTAGCTGAAATTCTTTTCAGTCATTTGATTTGTCCATGTGTACCTTCCTCAAATATGCAAAATAGCCGACGAGCTCACCTAATCCACGTGCCTGTGATGTTTGTTAGTGGTGAAGTAAATCAGGCTGGAGGTGTCCATCCATAGCGGGGTGTGAACACATGTAAGAACGTGGTTCGGAAGGGCCCTGGGTTGACCGAGTTACACAGATAGTCGCCGCCGCTTGGTCATTCATTCAGCAAATGCCTTCGTGGGCTGGACTCTGTCCTCGGTGCTGAGCCAGGTGCGCCAGGTGCTCAGCTCCATGGAGTTAGATCCTGGTGGAGAGATGAGTAAGAAGCAGTGAGATGAGCAGTCACACTCAGATAATGAGGAGTCCACGAGGAACCGCAGGCCAAGGCGTGGGTCAGAGTGGGACGCAGAGGGGGTCAGCACTCGCCTGAGTATTGAATTCTGAGCAGAAGGAGCCACGGGGAGATGGGGGGTAGCAGGGGGCAGCCTGGTCGGGGAGAGTAGAGGGGTGGGGTTCTGGGGTCAGAATGAGCCCAATGCCAAGGGGGTGGGGAGCACAGGGCTGGGGCAGTCCTCGGGGTGCTGGTGCTGACCGGGCTGCAGAGTTCGACTGTCCTCGCGGACATACCAGAGCGCCATGAGGAAGTTGCCAGCTGGGAGCACCGTGAGCCAGTCTGCTTTCCTGACTCGGCTTGGGTTGTGGATGAAGTGTCCAGGATGAGGTATCTGGAAGGACAGCAGAGGGTGCCCGGCCAAGTGGGAGAAGGAGTGCCTGCACCCGGGCCCACAGCTGGGGTCTGCAGGGCCAGTCCCTGGGCACGCGGCCAATAGCAGATCCGAGGGGCCTGGCAAGAGTTGGCTCGCACTGTGGGGTGACTGCTGGGCTCTGCCAGTGTCACTGATTGAGACCCAGAAACAGTTGGGGAGAGGCCAGCCGGGGGAAAGAGGCGATGGAGGAGTCCTGTTTGAGCATGGAAAAGGGAAAAGCCTGGAGTGGGTGGTTAGAGCCACGAAGTGAACTGCAGGGAGAGGTCAGGACGATGGTGTCAAGTTGGGAATGTTAAGACAACAGCGTGAAATGGAACCACACAGGGAGATGCTGCGGAGGACCAGAACACCTGGTCACTGGGCTGGAGCTCCAGCATCAGAGGCCTGGCGGGCAAGGCCAAATGACCATAAAGACACGGACAGTGGACGGATGCAGAGACGGTAACAGAGAGCAAGGGTAGCACTGACCTGACTCAGAGAGAGAAAGAGAGAGTGCGAGAGCCCACAGCTGAAGTGGAGTGCTCAGGAGGAAGAGACCAGGAGAAAGCAAATCACAGTGAGGGGCAGGTCCCAGTGAGGAGGGGGCAGGTCCCTGTCGGAGGGGGCAGGTTCCAGACAAGAGGGGGCAGGTTCCTGTCAGGAAGGGACTAAGTCCCAGTCAGGAGGGGGCAGGTTTCAGTCAGGAGGGGGCAGGTCCCTCTCTGGTGGGGGCAGG